>NC_051391.1:56818805-56829399 GCF_015228065.2 Penaeus monodon
CCTCGCCCATTCGCGCAGATCCTTCTGGGCGCCCTCCTGGCGCCCGCCGCAGCAGGCTTCAGGAGAGGCGTGCCCCTGCACCTGGTCGACCACGGACTTTGCCCTCTCCTGCCGCGACCTAGGTCTCCAGCGCGTCCCCACGGATTGCTTCGTGGACCATCCCGAGGCCGTCAGTCTCGACCTCTCGGGCAACAGCATCGAAAGCCTTTCCGAGGAAGACTTCTCTGGGCTGGACGCCGTCGAGGCTCTCTGGCTCAGCCGGAACGAGATCTCCAGCTTGCACTCGAGGACGTTCCGAAACCTGAGTGCACTGACTGAGCTGCATTTGGACCAGAACGCCCTGGAGGTGCTTCCAGGGGGCATGCTCGCCCCCCAGCCAAGCATTTCGGGAATTCTCCATCGACAACAACAATCTAATTAAACTGCCACTGACGCTTTTCGCGACGACCTGCCAAGAACCAGTGACGCTCAATTTAACAAGCAACTACCTGCGCGTTGTTCCATGCTCTGCTGTGTCTTCCCTGCCAGGCAACAGCGACGTGTCAGCTGACTCTGTCCAGATCTGGGCTCAGCACGAGGAGGAGATCGCCAGCTGTTCCCTCCTGAACCTCCCTGCTCTGGTTAGCCTGTGCATGCCCCCTGATGCCCGCTCCAGCAGCATTGACTGCACGGCGCTGCACGAGCCTTTCTCGCCTCTCAAGGCCTACCTGGCGGAGAGTGAGAGTCGCCGCTTCTACAACAGGACGGACCACATAGTGTTTAGTGCCGATGGGGACGACCTGATGGGCGAGCCTCCGGCGCAACGTCACTGCCTCCCTGACGACCTGGATGTTGCAGGGTCCTTTTGTTTTCCATCGCTACACTCCTGACCTCCACCTAGAAGGTCTCTTTTTTTGACCTGGCTGACCTTCCCAGCCCACCTCAGAGCTGACTAACTCGGTCACCATCATAGCTGACACGGTGGTTCTGACACGGCCCATCCCGCCTCTGCGCTACCGCCTCACCGCCCTCTGCTCGCACCGTAGTGCTTGCTCACCCTATCCTGATGGAGGCACCGACGGCGCTCTACCCTCCCACAACCACCGAAACGTTCTACCAGCTGCAGGTGTCGGCGGGGCGCGTCAACGGCGTGCGGTGATCCAGTACGAACACGGGTTGCTGAGCGTGCGGCTGCTGGACGGGGCCGATGTCTGGCCAAACGCAGCTGCCAGCCTCTGCCCGAGTACAGCGAGAATGAGGTCCCCGAGTGGGTGAGTGCCAGGCAGCTGTGGCTGACCGTCTACTGCAGCTCTACCCTGCGGGATCTGACGAGCGTGAGAGTCTGCTGTATCCAGAGACCTCGCCTCTTCGTCACCAGACTGACTACAATTGGACCAAAGTAGACATGGTGGGCACGAACCAGAGAGCAACAAACCTGCTGTATGACATTAATGCCGCGCTTTCAAATTCGCCCCTTCCCGCAAGTCCCTTACCTCAGTGTCAGCGTCTATGCCGAGATGGTTCCCTACCTGGCAGACAACATCGCTATCTACAAGGAAGCTTACGACGACCTCAGAAGAAAGCTTATGGTAAATGCTGAGCGACTCTTCGATATGAACATTCACTTCGAGGAGCGAAAAGCTGACCTGGAGTTCAGGGCAGAGCAACGCACAGCGCGCAATCGAGAGGGCGGAGGAGGTGCACAGCGTCCATTCTGCTCAGCTGCAGAACCACGTGTCCTGGGCCATCACAGCTGGAAGGCCTCATGGACATCTATGAAAACGTCCTTGGCCTCAAGACCCCAAGTCAATGATGCTGTGGATCGGGCCGAAGAAGGCCTCCGGGCGTACAAGGGGCAGCAACGGTTTATTTCGTTTTTAAATGTCGGCACAACGTTCCCCCGCTGCATCATGGGCTTTCCTGGAGGCACGATTGGAGTCATAAGTAACGTCGGGAGATCGTGTCAAATGCATTCGAGTTCAAGTCATTTGATGAGACCATGGAGGAAATCACAGAGAAGATCAAAGCTGTTAACGCCCATGATGGTCAAAAACGGAAAACTTCATGTCGACCGTGCCGCCCCTGCCGCCCTGGGACGAGGACCGGGCTGGCCTGGCTCATGACTTCAACGACAGCGAGACGCTGTATGCGATCGCAAGGCAGGCCGGGGTCACTGCAGACCAGTGGGAGTCTGCAGGGTTTACTCCATCAAGTGTCTTGCAGATGAAGACTTTTCTGACAAAGTTGACGGCGTGAAGAACCTCAAGATGAAGCTCAACGAACTGCGCGTGTGGAGTCAGGCCCTGGCGGAGCAGGTGCAGGCGTTCTGCGAGTACGTGGCGTCCGTGCTGGAGGAGGGGGCCCCAACCTGGCCGAGGACGCCGCGGCGGTAGAGGGGGGCAACGCGTCCCTCGACAGCGTCAAGGGCATCTGGTCGACCAGGCGGTCACGGAGGAGAACTACAAGGAGCACATCGTGGAGCAGAACCTTGCAGTCCTGGACGTCATGATGAAGCTCTTCCTCAAACCCCCGTTTCCGACATTCTGGCCATCAATGTCATCCTGCACGAGTACTGCAACGCTTACTTCTACCCCTTTTCTTTAAGGACTGCGACCCCGCCAACACCCCCTCCCTCTGGATAACTACGACACCATCCTTACAAACTGAACAAGATCCAGTTCGAGTCCTTGAACTCCATCAGCCCCCTTTACCCGCCTCCGCAGCCCTTCCAGAAGACCATCCGCGTGCTGGACTCGGACTCCGGCTGCGAGGGCGGCGCTGCCATCTCCGAGGGCGCCGCGTGCCCCGGGTGTCCGCCCTCGCCTTCAGCGGCTCCACCTCCTTCAACCTGGCGGAACATTGGGGCCCCGGCCTCTCCTTCGGCGCCAGGATCAGGATGGACCGACTCAGGATTTACCTCGAGGGACTTCACGAAAACTCCGTGAGTTGAAGCGCCCTTGCCTTTCTGTAACAGTCGTGGAAGATTTAACAGAGCAAATTTGCGGGTGTCCGTAGATGCGACTGAGGACTCGAAAGGAAAACTACGCCTCACTTTTTTTTTGGTACAAATTTAGTATTTTAAAGTAATTTCTGATGTCACGTGTCCTTCTTCCTACGTCCCTTAGTTACGCTCGCATCTTACTCCCCCAAAATTAATCATGGTAAAATACGAGTATATTGATGTACAGACACAAATGTAAGGATATCATACGCTTCTCAGAGAGTAATTTGGGCTTCACTGTGACCATCAGGTGACCATCGACTAAAAAAGGCCGGCCATCTTCAACGACACGTACAAGGGCCAGGAGTTCACCTTCCGAGGCCACTTGGAGGAGTGCCGCGTCAAGTACGAGGAGACAGGTAGGTCTGCCTCGGGCACTGCCCACTACGGAAGGGAGGGGGGAGGGAGGGAGGGGAGAGAGGGAGGGAGGAAGGGGGAGGGGAGAGGGGAATGAGGAAGGAGGGGGGAGGGGAGAGGGGTGGGAAAAAAGGGGAAAGGGAGGGGGGGGAAGGGGGAGAAAGGGGAAAAAAGGAGGAGAGAGAGGAAGGGAGGGAGCAGGGAGAGAAAAGGAGGGGGAGAGGGAGGGAGGGAAGGAAGGGGGAGAGAGAGGCGAGGACATAGACAGAGAGAGATAATGAGAGAGATGTAGGAGAGGGAGAGGAGATAGAAAAAAAGAGAAAGACATTTTTTTTTTCTACGGGTATATAGATCACCTTTCTCCGAAAAGTTAACGCCATCTCTTCCCACACAAACTTTGTATCATTGCCACGTTATGATTCCTTATTCAGAGATAACATGCATACTTTCAACGCCCTTTCCTCGCAGCTCTCCACACACCCAACCCTTCCTATGGAGACGAGAGAGTGGTAAGCTATGTGACGGACTGCAGCACACACCAGCAATCCAACTGTACTACTACCAACCTCCCCTGACGGAATGTACACATTCACCTGGCGAGGCTTCCACAAGGGGTCGACTACTCCAACCTCACTGCTTTGGAACTATACCTGGAGGGTATTTTGGATCCCCAATTTTTAATTTGGGGATTCCTTTTTTTTCCCACGCACATAATATTTCATGATATTTCATGTTTTAACCTTGATGTAAATTCTTTGCTCGAAGCTGCTATCATAAGTCAACCTATAAATATTCTCTAGATTACTTTGGCATTTGTATTCCTGTTGTGTTTTTTTCAGTTCTAGTCTATCTGTATTAGTTTTATTTCACTAAAAGGGTTCCATCTGATGGAAAGTAAATACATTTTCACCTGATACAGATTACTATGAAAAGGGTTAATGGTCAAAACAAATAAATGTGCGAGGCATCGAAGGTCATACAACGTTATGGTAAAGTACTGTGGCAAAAAAAGGGTAAACATGAGTTAACGATTAGGACAAGTGGCCGGAAGAAGGGGAAGAAGAAGAGAGGGAAAAGGGAAGAGGGAGAGGAAAAAGCCATGCAAAATTAGTTAATGCGAGAGCTGAGGTCCAAGATAGGGCTGATCCCTTACATAGGGACTAAGTCTCCATCTCCTAGGCCCCGTGACAAGAGAGAGAAAGTGTGAGTGTGAGAGTGAGTGTGAGTTTTGAGAGAGTGAGTGTGTGTGTGTGTGTGTGTGTGTGTGTGTGTGTGTGTGTGTGTGTGTGTGTGTGTGTGTGTGTGTGTGCGTGTGTATTTGTTTGTTTTAGTCTGTAGTGTAGTGTATGTGATCTTATATGTTTATTATTATTATTATTATTATTATTATTATTATCATCATCATCATCATCATAATGATCATATCATTATCATTATTATTATTATCATTATTATTATAATTATTATTATTATCATTATTATTATTATTATCATCATTATCAGTATCATTACCATTATTACCAAAGTCATTATCATTGTCATCATCACTAACAGTATCTATATTCATATCTACATCTATGCCCATGTAAGCATTGCATCCATTTGGTAATCTTTCAACATAACCAACCAATTTTATTTTCATTCTAACAATCTTCGGCTAAAAGGCATCATTCTATAAGCTAGATAACACGTTAAGAAACCCCCTAAAACATGCATAAATGAGCATAAACGGACACATGACGACCTCCTTTATTTATTTATTTATTTATTATTATTATTTTTTAAGTGCCCTAAACCCACAAGGGCGATGGCAATCATGGATTTCCATGATTTCCTTTGGGAATTTTGAGCGGTGGTTTGCCGTTGCCTTCCTTGCACCCGTGTTTTTATCGAGTCACCTTCTCTTTAATTAATGGAGGCATAAAATTACCCGATTCCTTCTCTCCCCTTCTGTTTATTCATAAAACAGAGAGGCAAGAATACACCCGAATTTCTGAATGGGTGGTATAAGGAAATTTAAAAATATAGAGAAATATATAAAATAAAAATGTGTAATGATATAAACAAAGATACTAAACAATAGGGAGAATTATGGGTTTTAGAGAGCATAAAAAAGTTTATTGTAAAATGTATAAATTAAAATCATAACATTTAAAATAATAAGGATCATAAAGAAGATAATGATTCCTTCAATAATAATATTAACTGCACTAATCATAATATTAATAAAAACAACAACAACAAAAATAATAATAACAATAATAATAATAATAATAATAATAATAACTATGATAATCATAACAAACATAACCCAAAATAAAAATATTTAAAATAATAAATAATGATAATAACAATAACAAAATAATATTAATAAGGTGATAATAATAATAACAAAATAATAATCACAGTAAAGCTAATAATAGCAACAAAAGTATTAACAGTGATGATAATAATAACACTAGTAATAATAAAAAGATCATAATAATGGCAAAAATAATGATTAAGATACAATAGCAACAACACGTGATATTACAAAATAATAACAATAATGATGAAAATTGTACCAATGAGGGAAAAGTTCTTAAAACATCAAATAATGTACCAAAAGCATTAAACAAACAAAAATCTCTTTTGAACAGAAGCAACGCACGTGAACAGGAACATTTTCATGACTTCCAGTGTATAGAGAAAGTAACCGATTTTCGGCTCTGTGCCTTCACCTCTCCCCTTTCTCCTCTCAAATTTGCATTTTATACCAACTATTAATCCCATTGAATATCCATTCCTATTCATCAATAAGTCATTTGGTACTCAACTTCCTTTGCAATTCAAAAAATAAATTGTTTATTCACTATTTTACTATAATGTCCCAAATTAATATTCACTGTCATCAGTATTCTCCCATTGCACCTTTATTTTACACACTACTGAGGGACAATTACATAAGTCTTAGTTGGTGAAGAAAAGACGAGGTGACAAATCGTAAATATATTTCCTTAAAATAAAATTCACGGAAAATGAGACAGGTAAGGACATCAGAAATTAAATAAAAACAATGTAAATTTTTCAAACGCTTGTAGCAAAATCCGACACTTCATTTTTAGAAAAATAATATTTACATTAATGTACATGAGGAATCAGAAGCCCTATTTTGCCTGGGGTTTTCAATTTAGTCATTCTGTTTTGAGCCCAATTGTTCTTGAGTTCCAGCTCTCTCTCCTTGGCCTGGTGAGCCAGGAAGGTGATCTGGTGCTTCTGCTTAGTTCTCTGAGAGGGCATCCCCTCCCTCTTCTTGCTGAAGCTCTGCGTTGGCTTCTCTTCTGTCAGAGCCTTTGTCATCCACTCATCCCGTGTAAGCAAGGGATCATCCGCACTCACATCAATGAAGTTAATGGCCTCACCCTTGCCGCGCCGCTTTTCCCCGTCAAACGTAGCATCGCCTCCTTGGGGGGCGAAGGATGCTGGCTGTGGGGTATGCTCCTCCTGCTCATTAACTGGATAGAAGTCCCGCTCCTCATTATGAGTCTGATGATACACATTGTCTGTTTTATGCATGCATGGAAGCCATAGGTTCACTGACTCTTCTTCAGATACAGGCTGGTTCTGAGAAGGTGTTTTTAGAAATCGGGGGCTCAACGTCTGGCACAGTCCCTAATTGAGGCGACTTTCTCTGCCCAGGGTAGCTGGATCAGGTACTGTCTCAGAGAGTGAAAAGAAGTCAGAGGACCCACCAGTCTCTGCTTCTTCATCAAGTCATTTGCCTCCACCAAAGCCTTAACATGTGTCGGTGCCTTTCTTGGCTTCTTTTTTGGTGGTTCAGTAGGTCTTTTGGTGAGGATATGGGGCACAAGTGAGCGTTTGTCTCCTTCACTGCCAAATTTTTAGGCTCGGGCAATACTGCAAAGAGCCCTGTCCCCGAGATGAGGGTTGGACCTTTTTGCGCTCAGGAATCTCTTTCTCTTCCTCTTCCTCCTCCTCCTCAGCAAACTGAAAAAAGAGAAAAAAAATGAAATAAGATGGTTTGCCTATAAGAGTTGCAAAGTTCATTCATGGTATAACAGTTTAATGCCTGATAGTAAATGAATTATCTTTATGTATTTGTATTGTATTCCTTTTTAACTATTTGACCCACCCCGCACACACAGCACACCCCGCACAATCAATCAATCAATCAATCACGCATGTAGGTATAAAAGTGACTTTTTTTGGGAATCAAGTACTTCTAAAGCCTTGTGTAACCAACTATGTACAAATAAAATAGATAAGCATAACCACAGCAGAAAATGCATATACCCAGCAGCAATGGCTCAATATCAAGTATATTTTTACAATGTAGGATATTATCCTATGTGCATTTTTAGTATTAAGTCTTACTCATTATTTCAGAAAAAAAAAAGTGTTTATCTAAACTGAAAATGTGAAAATAATCCTTCTTCAGCTAAATGGAATACTTTAGCTAAATGTATTCACCAGAGCAATCTAATAATCATCCATTATTTAACCTACTGGATCTGGGTGACATGGACATCTTAACACTAAAATTTGGGCGAGTGGTGAGGGGGCAGGAATGTCTTGCCATGGAAACAGATCTCTCTGAGGGGCAGGGAGTGGGAACGGCTTTGCCATAGGGGAAATTTTTGCCAAATGCTGGGTAGTGGGACCTCTCGCCATGAGTGCACAAAGCACTTGGAGTGAGATTGACTCAGGAGCCTTTTGGAAGGGGCTAGTTTGTAAACTCCGCAGGATTTTCACTGGTCCAGGAGGTGAAGTTTTTCCAAAAGTCATCCATGCTGTGGTAGTGTCATCTCCAGGAGAACACCATGTCAATAAGCAGGAAACCCATTTTTGCAGCTGCTATTAGCAGTGTAAGGTGTATTACAGAAAACTGACTATTGCAAAAATTATAAAAAATACTACAAATAACACAATGTTAGTTTTTTGTTATTGGTGTCATATTGATACAGCATAACAATGAAAATATAGACCTTAGAAAATAGCTACACAGTAAATAATGTGTCTTTCAGAAAAGGGTAAAAAGCAGTGCAAAGAGGAATCTTCATGTGGGACAAGCCTAAAAGCCACACACCCTGGAGTCGCCACTCAAAGAAGCTAAATGCCTTTGATTTGGGTCCATGCACCCACTGTGAAGCAGCCAGATCCAATAGGTTTATAATCACTATTCTAAATGCTAGGGAAGAAAGTAATTACAGAAAAAATATACAAGATTTAATAAAGTAAATATATTAGTAATAATAAAATTTGAGAGTGCAAAAATATCTTTAAAAGTTCATATTATAAGCACACAGGCATGAAAACAGTATGTATGCTAAGATAGGCTTCTCCTACTCTAAAGGAACTATCATACTTAGTTGGTCTCTGAAAAAAACAAATGTTGTAAGGGAAACTAAAAAATAAATTATGAATCAATCCTTGAGTATAAACTCTATTAATAAATAAAACATATAAAATATAAAATATTATATATATATATATATATATATATATATATATATATATATATATATATAAAATATATTCTGCATCTCATTTAACTGCAGCTACTTCACTACAATATTTCCCAAAACATCTCACAGATTGTATATTGCATATCTCCTGTTTTTGAAGCAATTTTAAATGTTCTATGGTCAAAGAATGTGAAAGCAAAACAGTAAGTGAACAAAGGTCCAAGGTTTTAAGTTACTGATCACCTGACAACTATGCTGCTCTCTTCCACTACAGATTGCAACAAAACTGAAGAGGATTTATGAAGAGAATGCAACCAGTTTAAGTACAAGAAAAAGTTCTTGGTTAGTTAATAGCATTTTTTTCCCCTACTGAAAGTCAAGTTATCTAAATAAAAAAATAATAAAGTCAACAGAAAAAATTGTTCATCACTGAATTTCAAACAGCTGATGGAACTTTTTCTTCCCTCTCTCTCTAGTCAATAAAATCCTGACATCTTTTTGATCTGAAAAAATTTTGAATTGTCATCTGGTGGTTACATTCATAATTAACTGATTTATGGCAACTAATCTTTAAAAAATAAAACATGCTGCTGCATTCCCTAGTCTAGAATATTATTACAATGTTTTATTCCCAGTCAAATTTTCCCGAAAGAATATCTAAACATTCCACTTGCTTGCTCTTGTTGTGCAAAAAAATGTTTAATTCCTACCTTCAGCTATTCATATAGGGTTTTTAATTACATCGGTATCAAATCTATACCTCTTGTCTCTCTTTAATTACTGCTGAACTATTGCTCTCATTAAACGCATCCCGACGGGTGGCATGTACGTACATGCCATGGCATGCCCGGACTATCTGCCGGGGGCATGTACGTACAAAGCCATGGTGTATGTATGGCCCCTGCCATGAGTTTATTGTTACAATTACGGCAGAATAATAATTTTTTGCCACTGAAAATGGGATTTATAGTTTTTTAAAACTTTTTCAAAATTTTTGCTATACTATGCATTTCATAAAGGCTTCTCGGGCTTTCCCAGGTTTTTGCGTAAAAAAAATTACGTTGGTAATCGGCTACATTGGCCAGAGATATTATATAGTATTCAAGAAGTGATGATGTAAAACCACGTGAAAATACCAATATGTATTTTGGGGGGGGGGGGGGGGAACATATTTATAAAATACTGAACATAAAAATATATCTATAAGGGGAAATGATAATATAAACCGTTGAAACTAAAGTTATCTTAAAATAACTTGAAAAAAAAAAAAAAAAAAAAAAAAAATAATAAAAATAATAATAATACAAAACCTATGGTTTCAGCTCCATGATTCCACACACTACTGATTTTATTCAGACTATAGAGCGAATAATGATCAACTATGGAGTCTACATAACAACAAAAATATCCTAGTCTTGATTTATCAGGAAATATGGCAAATAGAGACCTTGGATAATAATTTTGAAATACAACAAGGCTCTAGTATTTTGAAGAAAAGGGAAGGGATGCTGGTATTGGGCATGAGTGGTCACGCATGCTAGGGCGACGATATGAGCCCACGGCAGCGGGGCCCAGGCCACTATGAATACCACCCGCGGGAAAGGTTAATCTATAATATAAATGGTGTGCATTTTAATAATTTCTGCACATAACCATTTTTGGTAAAGGTTAAAATATACAAAAGGACCATACCAGATACAGAAAAATGGTGATTGGAAGTAGGACCAGAGATAAAGCCCTGCTGTGAATACGTGATTAGTCAGAAATTAGAGACATGTGGGGGAGTGGGGGA
>NC_051391.1:56829499-56831999 GCF_015228065.2 Penaeus monodon
ACCCGGATCTGAAACCTACGGTAAACCTCATAGTTTTCGTAACAGGTGTTTATATCATGCCCCAGGTGATATGGGTGTATTGTTTATTTATTTATTTTAAAATTGGCTGTGAATGTCAGTGTAAATTTCTATAATATATAACCTATGATATTTAAGTTCCAACTCTGTGCTTCTTAAGCGAAACTTATACTAGATGACTGCGAAGCAGCGACGTACCCACGCCGCAATTCAAAGCAACCCAGGTGCAGCACAGGAACCGCTTGATGCAACTCCGGGCACGGTGTTGCTTACTCACAGTGTGATACATCCTCTCTAAAAAGGCCAGTCTTTGGGTAGTTTTATGCTTTATTAGATTTCAGACATTTTTTTGGCATTATTTCGGCACCAGAGCCATCTAGTGCCCATCCGTAGTGAACGCGAAAGAGTCCTCCTCCTCTGACGCTTTGGTGTGCGGCATCCAGGAGCCCTCGACGTGGATCTGGAGCTTCTGAAGGTAAGTTACGCTTGTATCAGGACTGACGACGGTGACGGTGTACAGACCTCTGGGCGTCGACCTCGAGTAGTAGCTATCGTAGTTGTGGTGCGTCGAGCAGTCCGTCAGGAAGGTAGCGTCGTTGATGTCTCCGCCATGAATCTCCTGGCGATACATGACAAGGCAGCGCGTGACGTGGCCAGTGAAAGTGTTGATCGTCCCCGTAAACGTGTCGTTGAACACCGCCGGCTGAGTCACTTCGAGGATGACGCTGGTGTCGAAGGGGGCTGAGGCGCCCAATAGGAACACCTGAAGAGTGTCGATGCGGACGCGGTCGAAGAAGTCTAGTTCGGACCCCCACCAGTCGCTGAGGACTAGTGTGGCGACGCCCGTGGACCTGAGGGAGGACACGGGGCAGTCACTGAGAGCCCCGTCGCACGAAGGACTCTCAAGGATGTCGAAGGTCTTCTTGAAGGGCTGCGGTGGAGGCGTGAGGCTCGAGAGGGAGTCGAGGGCGCCGACCTGGAGCTTGCTCAGCTTCAGGAGAATCGCGTCGTAGTCATCCGCCGGCGTCGGCTTGTTGGACGGGGCGCAGTCGGTGAAGAAGTTGTAGCGGTGCGCCTGGCAGAACTCGTCCAGGACGCGGGCCATGGCCAGCATGTCCGCGCGGGCCCTCGTGTAGAAGTCGAGCATCAGACCCATGATGACCTGATTCTGCTGCTTCAGCACCGACAGGTAGTTGTCCTCGTTGGTGTCGGACGTGGCCATCATCTGGCCAACGGCGTCGGCCTTCTCGCTGGCCTGCTGGACGCCCAGGGCGGCCACCTGTCCCGAAGGGGAGACACTGGGATCACTCTCAGTAATAATAATGATGATGATGATGATGATGATAATGATAATTATAATAACAATAGTAATAATAATAACAACTACAACAATGATGTTGATGATGATAATGATCATGATGATGATGATAATAATAACAATAACAATAATGATAACAATAACAACAACATAACAATAACAACAACAATAACAATGATGATAATAACAAAAAGAAAAAACAATAACAACAATAATGATAATAGCAATAATAGTAAAAGCAATAAGAACCTTCAGATTTTCCTCCTCGTCCTTGATTTGCAGGATGAGCTGCGCGAAGGAAACCACCTTTTCACTGAACCTCTTCCCCCACTCGGCCAGCTCCAGCACGGAAGCCCTGTAATGCCCCGAACCCGAGACCTGTAAGGGCAGGGGCAGGGCAGGACGTTACGTAAGTGGTAAATGGTTTGGGTTAAGATAAGTATGTGATTTGAGGTCTGTTATGGATGGTGTGATGGGAAAGGTCGTTTATGGTGATGTGGATAATTGGATTGTGTATGGTGTTAGGGGTGGTCACTCATAGGAGGTTTAGGACACCAGAATAAAAATAAGAATGAAAAATGAAATATTGACAATGATAAAATATTAACATTAAAAATATTATTAATAACAATAATAAAAGTAACAATTTTCGCAAGACTTTATCTGGGAAGTAGTTACGATACGGCAAGGACACTGCACCTGCTTCATATCGGCGTCATCGAGCAGTATGGTGGCCCCTCTTGTGGAGACGTCCCACTGCGTTCTCGACACCATCTGGCTGCGGAGCATCAACATGTGAAATGAGGGGCGTGTTTGGTGTTTTAGATTGGCCTCGGAAAATTACATTTGTCCATAATTACAGAAATAAAGGCTAAGATAACTGCAAAACATGAATGTGGAAGAAGGAGAAGTCACAAAGAGAAAGTGTCTTGCCTCTGAGCGGCACTGAGGAGCTGTGTTGTGTCAGGGAAAGCAGCGGCCCAGTCTGTCCCGGCATCGCCCTCAGGAGGATCCAAGGTTTCCAACTTCGATATAATGTCCATCACATCTCTCATGAGGTCATTTATCAGCAGCATGGATTTTTCCATTTCGTCTTTCAGGTCGTCGAATTCGTCCACAAAGTCACTTGCTTGGTAGATAGAATTCACGATCTCAGATGGATTC
>NC_051391.1:56843105-56853105 GCF_015228065.2 Penaeus monodon
CTCTCTCTCTCTCTCTCTCTCTCTCTCTCTCTCTCTCTCTCTCTCTCTCTCTCTCTCATATCCTGCCAATCAAATAGTACTGTTCACAAATTAGCACTTGTTGATTATCTTTATTAGAGACACTGATCTTTTATTTGACATGATTAGTTATACAAGATTTTTTTTATTTTTTCTATAATTATTATTATTATATTATATTGTATTATCACCAGCCAGATGATATCTTAACCCTTTCCCGACGGGTGGTATTCATAGTGGCCCGGGCCCCGCTGCCGTGGGCTCATATCGTCACCCTAGCATGCGCGACCGCACATGCCAAATACCAGCATCTCTTGCCATATCTTCATAATACTAAGAGCCTACTTTGTATTTTCAGTATTATTATTTTCTAAGGTCTCAATTTGCCATATTTCCTGATAAATCAAGACTGTAGGATATTTTTATGTAGACTCCATAGTTGATCATTATTCGCTCTATAGTCTAAATAAAATCAGCAGTGTGTGGCATCATGGAGTTGAAACCTTGGGTTTTGTTGTATTTTTTTATTTTTTATTATTTATTTATTTATTTATTTTTTTTTTTTTTTATTATTTTTTTTTTTCCAAGTTATTTTATAAAAAACTTTAGTTTCAACAGGTTTATATTATCACTTCCCGATAGATAATAATTTTATGTTTTTTTATCATCATTTCATGAATAGTATATAATATCTCTAGTCAATTACCGATGTTTTTTTTTTTTTTTTTTTTTTTTTACACTAACCTCGGAAGCCCGAGAAACCTTTATGAAATGCAAAGTATAGGAAAAATGAGAAAAAGTGTTAAAAGCTACTTAATCACACTCTCAGTGGCAGAAAAATAATATTTTGCCGTGATTGTAACAAAAAAAAACTCATGGCATGGCCATACATACACCATGGCATGTATGTACATGCCACCGGCAGATAGTCCAGGCATGCCATGCCATGTACGTACATGCCACCTGTCGGGAAAGGATTAATACAATGATAATAGCACAGCTCATCAGGCTTGTGTGTAACACTGTTTGACTCATAGCCTTCTACACAAATAGAAGGACAGCCAGTTTGGATAGATGCTTTGCTAACTTACCCTGGCTTTTTGCAGGGCATGTACACTGTTCGGTAAATAAATGTTATCAAATCGATCAATCAATATCAATCTCTCTCTCTCTCTCTCTCTCTCTCTCTCTCTCTCTCTCTCTCTCTCTCTCTCTCTCTCTCTCTCTCTCTCTCTCTCTCACCACCTCTCCCTCCCTCCCTCCCTCCCTCCCCCCTCTCCCTTTTGTTTCATAGGAATTTTCTTTCTGAATTCACCTCGACTTGGTCATTCTCCAACAGTTCCAAGCAGTTTGCCCATAGGCGATCCCCCCCCAAGCTTATTAGGCCCAGCAAGCATTCCACAAGGAAAGGTACAAAACCAGGTGATGCATGTCCTGAGATTATTTTATTATTGAAGCTGAATAAAGGTTTAAGGTGGACTGACTTTTGAAAGCCTGCTAATGAAAATTATTATGTAATGAACATTGCATTTAATGTAGGTTCCAAAAAAAATATATACATATATTTTTTCTTATTGTCCTGTTCAACCTGCAGAGGACTTAGTCCTAATTACCTTAATTCAGCATAAAGGGAAATGTATTGCCTTTTATCTCTTGTGTATACCATAATTGAAATGTTTGGTAACCACCCAGATCAATGAATATAGACTTTTAATCCCTGTATAGTCAATATGCTTTCTACCCCTTTATGCCAAGTGCCCTAGAAACATGTCATAGTAGTTTCAGCATTTCTACCTGCATCCAGGGTATATCACCCTTCTGTTGTTGAAGTTCCTGTGATGTGTATAGTGGGCACTAGCAGCAAGGGTTTGAAAAAACTAATCTTTTCTCTTTCTGTAGTTGTTAAAATACTTTCCTCAGAGCTTGCAAAAGCTTAATGCATGTTACGTCACCTCAGAGTCAAATTAGTGTATGATGTTTTTACCTGGACATATAAGTAATGCATAGTATGTAACCAGAAATATGCTCTAAATGCTTGTTTCTTTTTCTTTCTTTCTCTTCCTCTCTCCTCTGCTTGATCTCTAAGTGCCTTGGTTGTTATTATAGAGCCTTTTATTAGGCACATATAAATAACACAAAATATATTAGATTGAGAAACTGCACCTGAACTATGGCATGAAGCTAGGCAAAACGTTCCAAGGCAGCATGGCATAGGCAGAATCATTTTCATGGAAACATGTAGAATACATAAAATTATAGGCTTTTTGACCATCTCCCCCCCCCTCCCTCCCCTCCTCTCCCTCTCCCTCTCCCCTTCCCATCTCCTCCCCCCCCCCCTCTCTCTCTCTCTCTCTCTCTGTCTCTGAAATAACTTCCTTCAATTTCCTTTAGTTAAAAATAATTTTTTCTTTTCTTTCCTTTTTAGGCAACAAATCATTCTTCAGAAGAATATGATTGCACCAGACAAAAGTTGTCCTGCTCCTGGCACAACCAGCAACATGCAGGAAAGACTCGGTCGTAACATCGAGAGCTTATACAAGCCCCCATCACCACCTCGATTCCAACTACCCTACACTCGAAGCATGTCCAGGCATGCCTCCCCTTTGCAAGACAGTCTGCAGGATATTAAGGTGTATCCTGCCAGTGAGCCTTTAGATAATCTCTTTGAATGAGTTCAGCAAAATGATATACACATATGCCCTACACCTTTGTGTATATTAAGAAACTTATTCCTGTACTTATCTTAAGTCACATTTACGAGTGTAAACATTGTTTTTACTTCTGTGTTCTATATTTGGAGCTGCATGAAGGCTAAAATGTTGCATGCATTTCAGTTTCTTCCTTCTTTCCTTTCCTTTCCTTCCAATTTTGTTTACACAAATGACTTGACAAATGCTTCATCTCCAAGCAGCCAATTACATGAGCCACCTGACCCGTATGAAAAGTAAAACAAAAAGCAAAAACACCGCTCAGTCATCTTGATTGCAGATTATCAATATGAAAGAGAATATTTCTGCTGCCATTTCATTGGAAAGAGAGTAAAGTTTTGATAATTTGCAAAATGATCTTGATTCATCTTTATTAATGGGAGCCCTAGCACCTTGTCATTTGTTACCGGGCGCTAGATAATATCGAGGTGTAAAATAATGACTTCACCTTTCCTGGAAATCTTGCCATTACATTGTCTTTTCAGACTATATTTCAAATTGGTGAATAAATTCTGTACTACTCCCGTACCCCCTTCCGTTGTGCCAGCAAATAACCTGTTTTTATGGTGCTATTGAGTATAGTTGCTTTTTCTTCTTCTTCTTCTTCTTCTTCTTAATTTTCATTTCATTTCATTTGTTACTAGACTGCATCATTAGGAGATACATTCTTTTCCTTGTATGCTCAAACAGGCACAAGAATCCAGTCAAACACTCATTCCGAGGCACCCATTTATATTCCCCATGTGAGATATCTGTTGATGGCATTTTAGCCTTCAATAACCCTCCTCCTCTTACTCTAGGATGATATTTATTGTGACAAAGTGAAAGTGGGTCCCTTCCTAGACTTCTGATGTCTCCCTTGGGTCAGCTTGGAGCATATGGAAGGGGGTGAAGGGCAGAAAAGGGGATTTTCTTTTCTTTTCTTTTCCTTAGGGTCATGGTGGTACTCTCAAGCAGCTCCCATAAAAAATATAAATTAACTTCAAAAACGAGACTTATAGTATATTCATCAGTGGAATTATTATTTTCTTAAGGATCTTTATTAATGTTAGCTTTTAATATGTAATTTTTATTTCTATGTGATTTTAAGAAAAATATGTATATGATTAATTAGAAGAACTTAATGGAACAGCATATTGCAGGTTAATATTTGCATTTTATGGCTGATCTTTATGTTAACAGGAAAATGTTGATTTGTTACAGATTTTAGAGTTCAGGGGCGGTATTCACAAAATCCCACACTGAATTTTGTCTGAGACAGAAAAAAGTCTTCGACTTTTTAAGATTCTTTGTGACTAGCAAAAATGTCCATAACAAATGGAGATATCCCACACATTATCAAGATATCTCTGCATCAGTAATAGTAAGAAAACTTTCCTAACACTTTTTTTTACTTCATGTCAAAAGTTAATTGGGACATTTCCTCCTTGTTTACTGCAGTTTCCTCATAGATAAATATAAGCACTGTACACTGTCTGAGCTGAGGCAATGACAGGTATATGAGTGCCATGTAATCATGTAAAAGATATTAAATAGGAAATATTTTAGTCATTATGTACTTGAGATTCACTAGTGATTTAATCTCATCAAGTCGCTAATATAGGGTCTTTTAACCCAATACCACGGGAAAGTGCTGTGCTCATCTTTTATTTTTTCGTAAAATGTCTGTGCACATTGATGGCCTGCTAGTACTTAGCCTCAAAGGAGTCAATTAGTAAAACTTGTGACCTTACCCGATTTCACCTTTCTTTGAATCACGGGATTTTTATTTATTCGTTTGTTTATTTATTTATTTATTAATTAATGCTATGAATATTGGTGTTATTTTTATTATAGACATTATAATTATTATAATATCATAAACATTTATAAGAGCAAAATGAGATAATGTAAAATATTTTTGTAAATCAAGGAAAAGAGTTAACGGGCCTGACAGGCAGTACTCATAATTGGTTCATTGGTGACTTAGTACACCAATGCCCGTTGGCATTGGATTAAAATGTGAATGTTTGTACTAACTAAATCATAACTACAAAATGTGACGAAAGACCAAGTCAAAGACGAAATCGCTAAGGACAACCGCTAAAACGAGTAATAGACAAATTCTAAGACGAATTTGGAGTTGTTAGCCCAGTCCTTAAATTTGCCAAAGACCTTTTGTGAATACCGTCCCAGGTTTATGGTGAGGACTGAAGACCCTTACGAATAGCCTACAAAATAGTTTATTAATGATATAGCCAGTGGTAGGTATTAGAGATGGATTACAATGAAAAACAACATGACAACAGTGACATTCAGACAGAAATGTAAAACGTGTTATTAAGTGTCCTCTTCATGTGCTTACTCCCCCAAGCTTTAAACCTTGCTATACTCTGTTGAATGTTTTAAATTTGTTCCTTATCTTTGCGAATAGGTTTTCATTTATTCAGAAATTATTTTAACCCTTTCCCGACGGGTAGTATTCATAGTGGCCCGGGACTCCCTGCCGGGGGTTTATATCGTCACCCTAGCATGCGTGACTGCTCATGCCATTTCTTCGTAATACTAGGAGCATATGTTGTATTTTCAGTTATCATTATTTTATAAAGTCTCTATTTGCCTTATTTCCTGATAAATCAAGACTGAAGGATATTTTTGTTATATAGACTGCATAGTTGATCATTATTCGAATAAAATAAGCAGTGTGTGGCATCATGGAGTTGAAATTGTATTTTTTTTTTTTTTTTCTTTTCTTTTTTCTTTTTTTTCTTTCTTTCTTTCTTTCTTTCCCCCCTCGTAAAAATGAGAAAGTGTTAAAAACGACTTAATCACATTTTCAGTGGCAGAAAAATAATATTTTGCCGTGATTGTAGAAAAAAAAACATGGTATGTCCATACATGCCCCCGGCAGATAGTCCAGCCATGCCATGACATGTACATACATGCCACCCGTCGGCAAGGGTTAAGAAAAGGTATTTAATAGTAGATGCCCTATATTCACAAGCTCATACAATGAACACAGCCACTGATGTGCAATTTATCTCGCTTCTGTTGCAATGTTCATAAATTATATTTGCAGAAAAGCCAGACAAATAAAAGTAAATAATGGGATTTTCATTGAAACTGAAGCTACTATTCATATTTTCGATCATCTGTTATTTCTAACTTTTCAGGAGTTGATCCTATTATAGACATGTATTTACATGGAATTTATATATTACCATCCCAGCTGGGCAAAGAGCCTTAGCTGGAATATGATACCTGTTCAACTGTACAGTTTAGCTATACAAACATGACTTCTATCTACTAATATCCAGGGTATCTCTAATTTGAAAAGTCGTTTTCAACCTAGATATAAACTGGCTCTTGCTAGATATAAGTGATGTTTGTATAGCAAAACTATATAGTTCTCCAAGTGTTTTTATTGCAGTTAGGGCTCTTTGTTAATCCAAGCTGTAAAATAGCAGATAGGGCTTTTAATAAATTATAGATTTGGAAATGTAAATGGAGTTTATTTTAATAAATTATAGATTTGGAATTGTTTGAAATGTAATTGTATAACTTTTGTTCATGCATGACAAAGGGAGGTAAAGTTTCCTGTGTGGGTAATATGCATTTGTGAGAGCACATTAAAGGCTGCATTGAAATTTGTGGTTCATTTAAAGATAATGACGATACATAATATTGAATCAATTTTAATGTAGTAACTAGATAAAAATTAAAAGTTTTATCATAAGAGCGGAATATGATGTAGATTGGGGAATTAAAAAAAAAAAAAAAAAAAAAAAAAAAAAAATCTGAAAATCATTCTACTCTATTATTATCAGTCTCTGAAGTTTTAAATTACGTTGTCGGACATAAAACTTATAGCCGGGCACGCCTATTGACATGAAAAACTCATCATGATGGATACGGCTGTAGGCACCACAAGCAGGAAGTTCCGCTATACACTGGCCAAAAGGCTAGGTGGTTGCCAGATGTCACTGGAATGAGTGGCACAGAAATTTCTGGCACCAGCACTGAAGGGTTGATGTGTTTTGCTGTGCCTCCTTTTTGTGATCTTGTTTAATCTGTGTGCTTTCAATTTTTTAATAAAACAAAAAATTACATTTGTCTTTCTCTCATTTGTAGTTGTAAAGTTTTATGGTCCCATTTCCCATATACTAATTATGTATTATAAAAAAAATATATATATAAAAAAATACATATTAAGACATGCACCATCTGCAATGAGTGCTCTGATTTTAGGCTAAAAAAGAGCTTTGGTTTTGATGATGGCAAAAATAACCAGAAGAAAATCTGGATGAAAAAAGCAAGCAGTTCAATATGACATCTTAACAAAATACACTTTGTTTCACGTTTAAATCAGTATCCTCTTGCACATATTTACTGTATTTGACATTTTTGACATTTACTTATTTTCTGTAATTTTTCTGCCTCGTCAGTATCTAAGGTCATTAGCGGCATACACAAAACATGGCCCCCAGGTAAAGTTTTCTGGTTGAGTAGGAAAATGTTTGTGGATTTCCAGAATGGTCATTGGTCAACACAAACAAATGTACCAGACCTCAAAGGTTACACAGCATCATGGCAAAGTATTATGGTGAAAAGGGGGATCAGGGAAAGGATATGTGTGGCATTTGGGTTTTTGACTAATGCTAAAAGCTCTAGATATGGTTACTAAACAAATGATTACAACATTCCCTTTAAAAGATAAATTAATCTTATGGAGAGAGATAATGGGATGCTCGTTTTCACTACCCCTTTAATGATATACAGTTTTAGCTGCAAAATGTTTTCATTCAAGGAAATGTTGGTTCATCCATGCCAGTTGGCTGGATGTGCCAGACATTTTCCTTATTAACCCTCATAGAAATAGTATTACATTCTTCAAACTCCTTTTATACAACAAAACTAATTTATAATGCCAGAAGGCCTCCTATCTTTAAATAATTCACTCTATTATTGTATGGAGTGACATAAGGGGAGGGGGGGGGGGGGATAATTTTTCATTCTCTCCTCTTGAGGGCCTGATGAAAAGATTGATGCTTTATAAGTAAACAAAATTAATTACACATACAATTTTGAATGACTTTAAAAATGATTTTGCTAGTGAGAAAGCCTTACAAATGACTGAATTCTCTAGACACAAAAAATAGATTATCATCACTAGAATACATTAACATTAAAAAGCAAAAAGTGTACACTATTTTTTGCTAATTTTGTTCACAGGTAGAAAGATTTCAGTTCAAGTTTTTTTTTTTTCCTTCATTGTCATTTTTTTTTCTTTCTTTCTTTCTTTCTTTTTTCTTTTTTTTAGAAGTCCATGCTATGAATTATTATACAAAGCCTAGTATGTAATTAGTTTGCTTCTTTAACTTTAATAAAGTGACAGTTTCTTGCGCAACCAAGTTATAGGTTTCTATTTTGAGTATTGAAACTCAAGCTTAGTTCCACTTTTGCATGTCACAAAGATAATATTTTTAATGTATATAAATGATTTCTACATACTATTATAAAAGCTTGAATATTTAAACAATAAATGCCCACAATTTTGCAATATTTATTGAATATACTATATTGAGCAAATGAAAATACTTATTTCGTGGTCATGTATTCTTGTGGCTAACAGAAAATAACCACTTTCATAAAATGAAATTTCATCAAACTAACTACTTCTACAAGTTGAAAATTTTGCTTCCTTTCCTAAAAATGATATCCATTATATTTAAATCTACAACTGAACACTATCAAATGAAAAATGCATAATGTAAACACAATTATTTTGTATATATTCAAGCTTGACATTTTTGAACAAAAGATTCAGGAAATAAAATTACTTTCTGCATCTCTCTAAACATATATTTTTTTCTTTCTGCAACTACCATGTTTTTAGTAGTCTGATTTTGCCTATAATTAACTTGATTATTTTTCTTTTCTTAGTCTCTGTTAAAAAGGCTCGAGTGCAGTTTTCCTAGTTTATTCCTGTATAAATCTTAAACAGCATGGAAGACTTACCTTTAGTGGAGGGCAGTGCAAGGAATGTGGCACAACACAGTTTCAGCAGCACTGAATATGTAGAGTAATTATGACACTACTGCTGGAGACAATGATGCATTACCTGACTGAAGGGTTTAAGAGCAAAGAAAGTAAGAAAAAAAAAACAACCAAACACACTGAGTGCTTTATTTCAGCATTACATCTACAACAGTTTAGTGTCCCATGCTTCACTTGAGACAGTTGCCCAAATCCAGAAACAATACTTTATTTAACCAGAAAAATCAATTTTCCTGCTTCATGTTAAAGTTCTGCTTTAGATTTGAGGCACGGTGGTTGAGCATGTTTAGAACAGCCCAGTCACCCCACAGACTAGCGACTCCATGTGCCCTATGAGTGTAAACTTAAATATTTTTTAACATAATAAAATTTTAATTTGCAAATTTAAAATTGTCAGGGATACATTTGATTCTATTTTACAAAATATTGCCTTTATCAGTGAAAGAAAATATATATCCTGTAAACCTATGTAACCAGAATTCTAAAAATATGCACACATTGGGCACCAAAAACCAATACACTCAGGAAAACAATCTAGCACTTGCTTAGGGTGTGTCAACACCATATCTCTCTTCAGGTAGCAATGTTTGGAATGTCCTCACTCACTTATTTCCAACCAACACAGGGGGAAGACTCACTTCTCTACAAAAATGTATCTAATAACATATAACTCATACTTATCTATGCACCATAGTTTTGTAATTTATCGACAACCTCCCTCATCCTATTACAATCTTCAGGATTGCAAATA
The DNA here is from genome assembly GCF_015228065.2 of Penaeus monodon. NCBI lineage: Eukaryota > Metazoa > Arthropoda > Malacostraca > Decapoda > Penaeidae > Penaeus > Penaeus monodon. The sequence continues at coordinate 56,852,619 of NC_051391.1, forward strand.
AATCCACTACAAGTAAAAAGGATGGGGTGAGCCTTCTCCATGTGTTGACTGCCACTCAACAAAACAAACCTTGTCCAGCATTAGAGGTTGCCTCGGTGCCCTTCCAACCACACCTGAACTCAATTTTTAGCACCACAGTCCAGTGTCACTCAAGCGCCAATTGTGCGGATAAGGTCAGACAAAGCAGTGTCATTTTATTATGCAAATTATATAGAGCTGGGTCAGCTTTAGGATAATTTGATTTTCTGATAAACTTTTAAAACATGGTATGCTTATTTTGGTTAAATGGTTACTGATAGCAAAGGGTGAAATATATAGTTATACACTGTTCCACCACTTTACATAAGCTATTTGAAGAGCTGTAAGAATGTGTAATTCAAAGTAGAAAAATCTATATACATGCTGTATGCATTTTTTTTTATTACTTTAGGTATGAGATGAATATTAAATATCAAATGCTTGGTGATCACAGCAGGGTCCAATGGCA
>NC_051391.1:56858105-56875605 GCF_015228065.2 Penaeus monodon
TTTCATTTTTACACTAGTAAGTGCTTAGAGATGAAGTCTGCTCACTAATGGTTGGACATTTTGGAGTTAAGCCCTTGTTACACCAACTAGCTTTGATTGTGGGACACAATTATCAATTGGGTAAATCCTCGTGCAGCTCCTCAAAACTAACTGCAGTTTTACCTGCCTCCACTGACCCCAACACCCCCTAGACCCTCAGGATGGCCCCTGTGACAGCAGTTTGCAAGACCTGCAGTAAAGGAATGCAGACTCAGTGTCTATCTCCAAAGTTCTTACAAAATATCTGGATCAATGCACCAAATCTAAAGAACAAATTTATCATTGTACAAAACCACCTTCTTCCTCAGACTTTCATTTTAGCTTTCCCCTTGTAATTACATTAAAAAGTAAATGTACACAATGCACAAAAGGAAGATTCTTCTTAGCAACAGTAATTTCAAAGTAAACTGTCCAGTGCTTAGGAGATCCCTTTTGTGATTTTGGCAATCATGAAAATGGTGCTGATGTTTTTGTATGTTGGCTTAGCGAGAGGAAGAGAAATTGTGAACAACCTCATGTACATGATGTGTCCCTGCCCAGTCCACACACACATACAGGGAACACACATACATGCATCCATAAGTATAAACATAAATACAGATATATATATATATATATATATATACATATATATATATATACAAATATATACATGTATATACATAAATATATATATATACATATATATATATATATATATATATATATATTATATATATATATATATATATAATATATATATATAGATAAGGTATGAATGAGAATGAATATCTTCACAATACAAGAGATGTATTGACGGTTCGACTGCGTCTTCGTCAGAAATACATACATTAGAAGGTCACAGCAACAATCCTACGAGCAACGAATAGGAGGTCACAGTCGGTATTCTGTCAGCTCACGCCTGATATATATTTTTATGTAATTTCTCTAATGTATGTATTTGACGAAGAACGCAGTCGAAAACGTCAAATACATCTCTGTATGTGAAGATATCATATCATCATAACTTATCTATATTTGTCAATATGAATACGGTTCATATATATATATATATATATAATATGATATATATATATATATATATATTATATATATATATATATATATATTATATATATATAATATATGTATGTATATGTATTATTATGTGTTTATGTGTGTGTATTGTGTGTGTTGTGTGTGTGTGTAGTGTGTGTAGTGTGTGTGTGTGTGTGTGTGTGTGGTGTGTGCGTTGTGGTGTGCGTGTGGTGTGTGTGTGCGTGTGCGTGTAGTGTGCGTGTGGTGTGTGTTTGGGGTTGTGAGTGCGTGCATGTGCGTGTGTAACAGAATGATTTTCCCTTTATACTTCTTGAAAGCCCCTTTGATTCTCCAACGGCAATGGACAACAACAATTCACGATCAGACATTGTGCTGGTACTTTTTCATCTGTCAGAATTAAAAGAAAAAAGAAAAATATAGTAAACCATCATCAGTGTATCAATAAACTGAGATCACAAGGAAAGCACTACACAAGCAGCTCGGCAAGCAATGCCAAGGAAAAAAATCATGATAATAATAATAAAAAGTGGCAATAATATAAACAATAATTATAATAATTCTAATACTAATGATGATGACATTGATAATATTAATAATAATAATAATAATAATAATAATAATAATAAATATGATAATAATAGTGATAACAACAACAGCAGCAATATAATAATAATAATAATAATAATAATAATAATCATAATAGTAATAATAATGAAGATAACAGTAATATTTCTGATGAAATAATAATGGCAATAATTATTATCTAAAATAATTATAAAAATGTGGCTCAGTCAGTTTTTCTGAGAGGTTTCTTCCAATCACTTTGAGCAACGTCTTCATGAAAGCAATGCTATTGTGATTCTGGGTGAACACTAGCCTACAATACAGTGATGACTCAAGACTCTGCATCTCAAAACCATGATATAAAAAGTACTTGGTAATAACCTCAATGCTTTTCGACTGTTACATTGATGCCGCACACTTAACATTAACAACCAATACTAACAATGGTAATAGTTAAAATCTAATGGCAGTTTTATGATGCAATGTTCTAAATGTAAACAACTATTGCTCTTTCAAGCATCTTCATCTTCCCAAAATAATGCATGATTTAATTAAGGCAAAAAATTCTACAGAAATATTTCATATATAAAAAAACAATGATAATGAATTTAACACTTACCTAGACATTTTTCCACTGGTAAATGCCATTTCAGAGTCTCAACACCACCCACACATTACCTATACCACCTGATAGGTACTCTAACAAGGCAAAGTTTAACTCCTCAACACACCCTTTCACACTCCTTTGTATCATATTGAATACCATTGAAAAAAATTATGCAAATAATGACACTTACCAACAACAATAATAATAATAATAATGAATGATAAAAAAAAAAAATTGTAATATTCTTAAAAGCTTACATCTACTTATCAAGCAAAAAAGATTGTGTGAAAAAAAATGCATGCACTTTTTGAGGCCACTGCATGATAAAGGTCTCAAAGACACTGATGGTTGGATGATGGTGTTAGTTAGAAGCCACCATGTAGCATCCAGCACTAAGATGCTAGTCAAGCATTCTACATTTTTCTTACAGCCATTGGGACTGCACAGAAATATAAGCTGACAAAAGAAATGGTTTGCCATCAGCAAGGAACACAAGCAGTGTGAGGTATGGGCATTGTGAATTTCTCAATAGTATGTTATCCCTTTTCATCACATTTCTGATTTGATAGTCATTCTGCCATTTACAAGACAGGAAGAGGTGGTGAGAATGGAGGAGGAGGAGGAGGAGGAGGAGGAGGAGGAGGAGGAGGAGGAGGAGGAGGAGAGGAGGAGGAGGAGGAGGAGAGGAGGAGGAGGAGGAGGAGGAGGAGGAGGAGGAGGAGGAGGGGGATGAGGAGGAGGAGGAGGAGAGGAGGATGAGGAGGATGAGGAGGAGAAAAAGAGGGGAAAAAAAAAATTAAGAAAGATATCTATTTAACGAGATGAAGAAAAAATAGATTAAAATGAACATGAAGCTTGGAATAAAGTCAGTTCTGGCAGAGACTGATATCTTTCATCTGAAATTATATCTAATACTAATTAGCATCACATATCAATGAAAAACAAAAAGAAAAAAAAATTGGAGAATATTTCAACCTTATGTACAATTTCCTTATAAAACATGTCTGCAGTGTATGAACGAGTATAAACAGAGAGTAAATCATTAAAAGGCTTTGTTTTAGCATAAGAAATTACATAAAAGGATGGAGTAAGCATTTAAACAGCTCCATATTTTGTAGCAACTATTAGTTGAAAGCCTCAGGATGAGAGGTAAATGAACTCAAGGTATGTGAAAGATAATAAAATTGTCATGGAATGCATTTGCAGTCATGCATGGAACTGAATTCTAACCAGGAATATAGTTTTGCATCATAATGAAAAATTTTGAAGACCCCAAATATACTCAGAGCTGAACACTTTGCCATCTGGCTACCATATCATATGGTTAGTTTACTATCAAATAATGCAGTACTGTGCTTGGACTACAAAAAGAGCAATACAATATACTTAAAAGGAGAGGGTTTATGACTACAGATGTAAAGAAAGAAGGCAATGAAATAGAATAAAACTGCATGGTACATAGTGGCTGAAGAATTTACTCTGTATCTTCTGTGAATACCAACATAAAAAGACACATCTTTTTGGAATGCAACTGGAATGTAAACAATATGCAAACTTTCACAAATTTGCCAATATCAATTATATTTGTGGTAATCACACTGATACATGAAAAAAAGACTCTACTAATTTCTCGCAGGTACTAGCCCCTCAGTCCTGAAATTCTACTGGTTTCAGAAAAGAGCACCATCAAAATCCCATCATGCCCCCACAACACTGAAGAAAGAAAAGGGGGAGAAAACACAAAAATATTAATAAACTAATGTCGCTTTGCTTACATTTCCCTACATTTATAAATGTTCGTAAGTGATTAAAAAAAGTTCAACCTTCTGAAGGTTTTGTACATATTTGGGTGATTGTTTTTATAATACTTGGTCAACCTTAACTTACCAAATAAATTACTTAACATACCAACACAGCAGCTTTTGCAAAATCACTTCACTCAGCATGATATTGACTGACGTCATTCGTTTCCGAAAGGTCCGTAGCCACGAATGCAAGAGGAACAAACTGAAAACAATGCAATTTAATGTTCAAAATCTAATTTCATTTGCAAAGATGACCCTCTGATGTATTAGCAGAAAATGCATTATCTGGCAGTTTGATTTTGCTTTCTCTCATGTTGCAAGTGAGCTTTAAACCTGCTTTGCTTGGTATTGCAAATCCAGACAATGTGTTATGTATAGCACTGTGTATGTAGCAATTTGGGTACCAAGAACAGATATGCAAGATGTGAATGAAAACAAATTTGTGATCTGATCTGACCTAAAGATCTTATGAATGAGCCAATGTACGAAATATTCCCGACTCCATGACAAACCTGCGATAAGGCATATCAAAACCAAAACCATCTAATCATTCCACAAATCCATCTATCTGGGAGAGTATTGATAGAAAAGTATTAATAAAAAAAAAAAAAAAAAAAAAAAAAAAAAAAAAAAAAAAAAAAAAAAAAAATGCTCGCAGGCATTCATGTGCAGATCAGCCTGTGGGGCTTCCTCTCCTTCCCTGCTGACTGCTGCCTGCTGTGCCCCAGCTTCCTATCATATTCATCCAGAAAAGTTGTGGTAAAACAACTCTACTGTACCCTTACACATGACGGTGACAACAACACAGACAGCGTATCACAGTTCATTGATAATTTTATGTTTATTTTTTTTTATTTTTTATTTTTTTTGTTTTTTTTTTCTTTGATAGTCAATTTGCTGTCTACACATATCACTCTATCTGTGGCTTCCTTGGGCAAGGGAACCCAACAGAATGGCATGCTGGCTGAAGAGACATCTAATGCTCTTAGAACCAGACACCTTGTTAAAAAATAATAATTTTCTAGATATACATAGAATAAAATAAAAATCCAAGAACCATCAACAATCAAACTGCAGCAAAAACACTAAAATTATTGTCAAATTTACTTTGCACTACAATCACGTAATATATCAATATAAATGCAATGCGTCTTCATGATAATTGAGTATCCATGCCACTCGCTCCCTCTTCTGATGGGGAAGCTCTGGACACAACCCAGACTCTCAATACAGCCAACTTGCAATCTCAACAGAGTCAACTTGCAATATCACATTGTCCCTTGCAGTACATGGCAGCATCAAAATACTTTCAAAACTTAAGTACACCTCTGCCTCAGTTTCATTTTGGTCAATAGTCCTATACTTATGAACTCTCTACGGTGAAGTATCTCCCAAGAGGCAATTCACACCTCTGCATGTAAGATTATAAAAATGTTCAATAAAATAAAATACACAATAGAAATTATGACAACAATAAACTATTTCTGTTACCATATTTAGTGTCCTTGTAACCAATTTTATCAGACAATAAATCTGGAAAACTTTCATTATAAAATTCAACAACTGACTAAGTCCCAATCAACATGCTGGATTTCTGTCTTACCATATATAAAATAATAATATCAAGTAACATTATCTTCAAAGTAAAATCAAGTAAATCCAAAATCAAAATAAGTGCATGTAGGTCTGGTTTCAAAAAACACTTACACTTAGTACAAGAATTACTTTTTTTCATTGCTATTTTTTTTCACTACCCAACAACCCTAACACTGCAAAATGTAAAAAAATGTCGCTTTTTGCTACAGACTGTCACTCTCCTTCCAGTCTACACAGAGCGCCCAATGAGCTTCTCAATGGCCTGCTTTATGTCCTGGATGGCCAGGTCGATCTCCTCCATAGTGGTGTCCCGCCCTATGCTCAGGCGAATGGTGCGCGAGGCATGGAAGGAGCACACGCCTGATGACTCTAAAATACCTGCAAGGAAAAGCTTCTTTAAAAGCCTGCTTCTTCAAAAATTCTACAAAAGAGTTATCTAAATAACATATATAAGCATAATATGATGTTTAAACTTTCCCAAAATAAAATTTACAATGTTCATCTCTTTCTTTAAAAGGTGTTACATGTTACAGTCAAAGATCCTCAATCACATGGATTGTATTTACTTGACTGCATTCTTTGAAACTTCAAATTGCAATACATAACTTTGGCAAACTCAAACAAAATTCTATATCAGTACAACAAAGGGAGAATCAATTGATCAGCTACATGAAAAAAATAGTTTTTCCTCTCCTTTAACCCTCTTGATGGTCTTCCCACATTCCAGTCAGAGATTATTGGGGTTTCTTCTAAATATCACACATTGTTCACCCTCACAATCAGTAATCCATTGCTAATACTACTCACTCACATGAGCATATTCTGTCAAGAATCTGTACTATTTGCTCAGCAATGAGATCAGGAACATCAGACAATCACTGGATAACAGCAGCTAATACTCTAACAATCTTTACGTAATGCCAAAAGCACAGCCTGTATTATTTCAAAATAAGTGAAGCAACATATATTGTGCATGATAATAGCATACTTAGAGGCATGTTAGCTGAGGCGTCTTAACTTTTGAGGTGTGTATGATGGCATTAAATTTGCAACAGCAGAACACCCGATAGTAGTAGGTTTGCACATGTGTATAAGTGTTTATATAAATATATATATGTGTGTACGTGTGTGTGTGTGTGTGTGCATGTATGTAAGTATGTAAGTATGTAAGTATGTAAGTATGTATGTATGCATGTAAGTTTGTATGCATGTAAGTTTGTATGTATGTATGTAAGTATGTATTATGTATGATGTATAGTTATGTATTGCATGATACATATTCAAATATAATGCATAGTAATATATGTAATTATACTATAAATACAGTATATATATATATATATATATACATATATCAAAGAAAGACTAAATAAGTAATCATTTTGTCAGAGTTTCAGTACGTAAAATCCAAGACTGAATGACTGTGTCACAGAGCATAAAATATCAATATTTCAGATGAATGTAAAATTATGCAAATTGCAAAATGTTAATACATCCCTTTCGGTGCAGAAAATCTTTAAAGAATACATACTCTGCTGCTCCGTGTGTGCATGGCACGCAGCCCCACAACTGGCTTGAACCATTCGACAGTGCCGCAGAATTTCAGGTCCTCCAACCTAAGATATAACATGGAAGAGCAAACAATTAGCATTATTTATAGAGGGAGAAAAGTAGTCTTTTCTACCAATTACATGTTTATGTTTTATATTTGGATCTATAGAAGAAAAGGAAGAAGAAGAAGAAGAAGACAAAGAAGAAGAAAGGAAGGAAGGAAGGAAAGAAGAAGACAAAGAAGAAAGGAAGGAAGGAAGGAAGGAAGGAAGGAAGGAAGGAAGGAAGAAAGGAAGAAGAAGAAGAAGAAAAAAGGAAGAAGAAAAAAAAAGAAAGAGAGAAAAAAAAACAGAAAAGAAAAAAAAAAAGAGAAAAAGAAAAGAAAAGAAAAGAATAAAAAGAAAAAGAAAAAAAAATATATATATATATATATTTTTTTTCTTTCTTTTCTCTTTTTTTTTCTTTTTTTTATTAATTATATATATATATATATATATATATATATATATATATATATATATATATATATATATATATATATATGATCTTAAAATTTAAACAAAGCAATTTCTAAGACTCACAGAAGCAAAATGACACTATACCACACCTGTCTGTAATAAAATGAGACGGACGATGTGTTAGGAAGGCGTGGGAATATGAAATGCTGTTGCTTGGGCCCACGGGGAGGAACAGAGCAAGTTTCAGGGTCCGAAGATATGCATGGGTCCACACAATTGATCTTCACTTGGTTACCAAACACTTTCTATTGGAAAAATAAACAGGATTTGAGACATTCTCTATCCATATCAACAAATAAAAAATACAGATTTCAACTTACTAAAACTTCAAGCACAAGCACAATCTCAATGATTTGATAAAACATAATTCAAACATAATTACTGCAAAGTGTGATTTCCCAACTCGAAATCACTTTCTTTTAATGACCCAAAATGCCACATCTCACCTTCAGCTGCCTCTCCATGTAGTTCCTGGTCTTCTTCATGGAAGTGTAATAGTCCTGAACATTGTTGTGGACCAGAAGAGACGCCCTTCCCAGGCCTGCAATCATGGGCGTGTTCTCTGTGCCCGGGCGATAACCACGCTCCTGCCCTCCCCCGTAAAACATTGGGTACACAGGTGTCTTATGGCCCAAACCACGTACATACAAGGCACCAATCCGAGGGCCATAATACTGGAATGGACATCATGGTCCAATTAACAAAGTTTCACGAAAAGATCTGAATGTTCCTTATATTTGTGGTTACTGATAAAGAGTGTGTAGAGTGATTTCTAAACCAAATATCTATTCCTACTATGATTTCAGAAGGAAAAATCATTAGTATGTTGCTGTTGTCATCACCACTTCCTCGAACACTAACTTCTTTGAGAATGGACAGCATGGTCTCAGTAGAAGTGGCTAATAGAAATCTACAGACATCATACTCACAAGTGCCATGTATACCTTCCCATGTTGTCTATCATACTGTTTAAACTATCCTTATACTACAATTTTCTTTTTAATGATGAAGAATTAGATGGAGAAAAAGATTATACTTAATATTAGTTCTTTAATCAATAATAACATCTACTTAATCATCCAGACATACAATGGCAGTCTTTTCAACAGCTAGGGAAAGGAACTTCATAAATATTTTTTGCAAGCAACCAACTCTATGTCTCACTACAACCCATCCAACCTGCGCCGTTTGGAGACCTCACCTTGTGTCCGACAATTGTGAGATAGTCAACGTTGAGGTCAGTGACGTCGACAGGAACTTTCCCTATAGCCTGAGCTGCATCTGTGTGGAGGAGCACCTTGAACAAACCTTCGTTCTCACGTTTCTTGTTTACTTCTGCTAATAACCTATCAGGGAGATGCACATGAAGTCACAAGTTATGAGAGGGCGGAGGAGGAACAATGTCTTATGTTAAGATATGGTCTGTGCTTCTGACGATTCACAGATTCTTAGCAAGCCAAATGCTATATTTCTTACCACCTCCTCAACTTATAAGATATCCTACCATCAATGTCTCAGGAGTACATTGACCTGATCAACTTACATAAGTTTCAACCACATCAAGCTGAAACAGATGAGAGGAGAAAGCTTGTTGCAAGGGAGTCAAGGAAGTGCAGCCATTGCCACTTGGTCTGCTTTCCTCCAAGGGGAAATGATTACAAGAGTCCTGCTCTTAATCAAAGTGAAATGTAAGTCTAAACAGACATGAACCTAAAAATACCGTAACTTCAAATAAATAAGTGATCAAATAAATACATAGATTAATAACTGTCCATATCTATATCTAAGTGTACACATATACATAAAAAAAATACATACAGATATAGATATTCACCATACAAACAACCACGCAAGCATGTAAAAAACTATGTAGGTTAAATTCCAGTCAGACCTCAACTCTAAACTAAATAAGAATTCTTTTCTTTGATCAAATATAGTATAAACAATTGCTCCCAATGCTACAAATTTACTGACTGCCCTTTGACACTAAATGAGCTGCAGAGTTATTATGCAGATTTTCATTCTAGTTTTTCACAGCTGTGATTTCTTCAACTTATTTCAACACTATCTTTGTTCATACATTTGTCAGGATAATTACTACTCCACTAACCCTCTGTTCTGCGGTAAGTTTTTTGTTTTCAGTGTACTGTAGCATGTCACTCACTCAACGTTTGCTTATATGTGATTCTTCCATCATCATTAAATTATTAATTGGAGGGAAATTCACTTAGATTTGATAGACTTTAAGAGGCAATGCTAATATTCAGATTATTTATATGATTTCACACTGTATATCCACGAATTGTGAATGATATAAAAGGGCATCAATTAAAAATATATATATGTATACATATATATTTTCTATAGTTAGGTATATGCAATCAGGAAAAAAAATCCAAGACATAATAACACACTGACTGGTATCTACTTTAGATCTGCTGGTTCATTGTGATTGTCTTCAGCAAGAAAATTTGTTGTTATATCAAAATAAGCTTTATATGTAAGTTTAAGATAAGGCCTCTCCTTGGTTCCAGTTTTGTTTCTCTTTCTGCTAATTCTCATGAAAAATATAGTGAATTCTTAATTGTGATGCTTCCCCGCAACATCAGTGCTTGATAACTTAAAATACTACAAAATGTCACAAGGTATACCTTATGAAAGTATTAATTGGTTAACTCATTACAGATATAGTACTGTATGACTGGTACTGGTACTGCCAGTAAAAATAGTGCATATCCAGCACTTTATATATTTTAAATGTACAGTTATGATAGGCAGATATATATATAAACAATCGTAAAGATGACTAAGTAACCAATACTGATAGGGTGCTGTACCAAGTAGTTCAGTGGTGCAGTGATAGTCAACCTTTCTTCTAATATGAATAAAAAACTTACCTGCCAATGTGAGCAACAGAGAACATTATGCCTGTCTCGTTGTTGGCCAACATTACAGTGATAAGGCATGTTGACGGCCGGATGGACTCAAGCACAGCCTCAGGTAAGTTTTCAACTCCTAAGTAAGTTACATCTGAAATGTATCATTGTTTCTAGTTAACAACACCTATAATATCATCCTCCTACTCCCACCCCCTCTTGTTGTTCCTCCTCTCTCTCAGCCAGTCACATAGCTGTGTTTTCACCTACTCTTCTTGTGAATGAAAAGTGGGGAACGTCCAATAGTAGTTCCAGTACTGCATGGAATATTCCATCCACCCAAACCCCCAGCCTTTTCCTTTCCTACATTCCCCTCCACACCATGCTATTATGTGTCACAGTTAACTCATTGTATATCATCGCCTTTTTTTTCTTTTTATCTCAACTTTCTTATAAATTCATCTAAATACACATTTTATTGACTAATATGATAAAATTATAATTTTACATTTGTTTTTTACATATTCATAGTAATCTATACCAATTTTCATTCATTTGCAAAGAGTAGCTCTGGTAACTTTTAAAATTTATATTTAACTTATTTGACAAATAACTTTTTATGGTGCTCTTCAAATACTTATAAACAGAACCTATTTTGTGAAAGTTCTCATATGAGGCCTTTTCTGCTAGGGAGACTGACAAGCTGGTGAGGGGTTAAGAGTCACTGATGATGAACCTGTCATTGGGCCACAACCGCAAATAGACAGAAAGTCTGTTAGAAAGGCTCTGTACAAAATGAAGAAAAGAAAAGCTTTGAGCACATCCGGTGTTGTGACTGATATGTTACTTGCTTCTAGTGGCACAGGTATTGAGAGAATCACAAGCCATTTTAACCAAATTGTCAAGAAAAAGGAATACCTTTGGACTGGAACACTAATGTAATTGTTAATTGATTTAAGAATAAAGAAGAAGCCACAGAAAGAGGTAATTATAGAGGTCTGAAACTATTGGAGAAAATGTACCAAGGGATGTTGTAAAATGGGCTTTAAGGAAACTTGGCACTGATGAATGGTTGACAGAAACAGTGATGACTATGTATAGAAGGAGTAACAGTACATCAGAGTGAACAGCACAGTTGGTGAAAAGTTCCAAGTTAAAGTAAGAGTGCATCAGGGATCAGTATCAAGTACCAGATTTTAAAAACAGACAATGCTTAAATCCACAGGTAGAAAACCAAGCACCAAAGAAAGTTAACCTTGGGAATGAGAACTATGAAGTGGCCAATAAATTCTGCTTTCTAGGTGATATGTTGAGTGCAGGTGGTGGAGCCAAGGCAAGCTCAGTAATGCATGTATGAATAGGCTAGGCAAAATCTTGGGAGCTCCTGCCCCTTTTGACATCATGGGTGTTTTCACACAAGATGAGAGGGAAGCTCTATGTAGCTTGGGCCAGAAGTGTTATGCTTTATGGCTGTAAAACTTGGCCTGCGAAAGTTGATGACATAAGTAGACTTGCAAGAACAGAAATGCAGATGGTTAGATGGATGTATGGTGTAACACCTTGTGAAAGAACACCTTCTAAGGAACTAAGATATAGGCTTGGCATTCAAAGTATCTCCAGTATCATGTAACAAATGCATCTCAGGTGATTTGGCCAAGTGCAGAGAATGGACACATAAAACTGGACCAGTAAGTGTAGAAACTTAATGTTACCAAGTACCAGTGGTAAAGGGAGGCCAAACCAGACCTGGCAACAAGTAATTCAAGTGTACTTGTGGGAATTGGGGATAAAAAAAGAGCGCAATACCATAATGCTTGGAAAAGAGTCATTAAGAAATTCATGTTAACTTGGAAAATGAATGTTAAACGAAGATGATGATGATGAGAACAGACACCTTCATCTTCAATGTGAAATTTTCTGAGTTTTCTAGTTTCCATAGATCTAGTTCCTGCCTGCTCACCTGCTTCGATTGCATATCTGTGTGTGAGAGGAAGCTTGATGGCATCATGCTCCACTTTGGTGGTGATGATGTGTGGCCGGAGATGGTGATAAATGGGGCTCTCTTGTGACAAACACCACTTGCGGAAGTGTGTGACTGCACAGTGAAGGACCAGGTTGTTTGACTGTGAAAAGAAATTAGATGACTATCTTTGATTTTGAGCACCATTCCTTGAGTCAGTTTAATGAGCTTGGAAATAGAACAGAAAATAGTGAACTGTCCTAATTTAATGAACATTTGAACAGCCTCATTTAATGAAACTCTGAACAAAATGAAGCTGAAAAGGATGAGTTGTCCTTACCTCTGTTCCCCCAGACATGAAGAGGACATCCTGGGGCGTCGCACCTATCATTCTGGCCACGTCCTCTCTGGCCTGGTTGATCACCGTCCTTGCCCTTGCCCCTTCCTCGTGGGCAGAGCTTGGGTTCCCCCAGGCATCCTGCATTGACTGCTCCACGGCCTGGATGACCTCAGGGGCCAGAGGTGTCGTGGCATTGTAGTCCAGGTACACCCTCTTAACGAGGTTGGTGCCCGCGCTGGAGCCACTACTGCTTCCCGACATTCCACTAAAAGAGAGAGTGTGGACATCAAACAATATACAAAAAGAGGCATTCAAACATTTAACTAAGTCAATCTTCAACCATGAATAAACAATCTTGTGTATCTGGATATTGTATTGCATAGACGTATCTGAAAATGAACCTATAGGATCTAATCCTTTAAGCAAAGTCATAAGGCTGCATCAGAAATAAACTAAAACATTCCTAAAAGTATAATAACTAGATTTATATGTAAAAAATCTATTGAAAAATTCTTCTTCTTCTTCCCTATTACCTAAAATATTGTTTATGCCACAGCCAAGAGCCTAGAGAACAGGGTAATTTTACGTTTCCCATGGTTTTAATTTTCCCCTGGAGCAGCAGATTCCATTCGCATCCAAATGTGTGGTTCAGTATGGTGGTGGGGTATCACTCAATTCAAATGTGCCACTCAGTAAAAAACTATGAAATTAGTAACACAACAAAAATCTCATAGGCAAGAGCCCACATGCTTGGTACCCCATGGCTTTACTCTCCCACAAACATCTACCTCTCTCCCTTTTCCCATTCCCTCTCCCTTTCCTTTTCCCACTTTCCCTCATTCCCAAACTTCTTAAATTCACTCCTTCCCTCACACTTTAAGCCCTACATCTGCCCCTCCATCTTCCCTCCTCTTCCTCATTCACCTTCCACACCTCTTATCCTCCTCTCTCCCTTCCTCATCCTCCTTTTCTCTCTTGAGCCCCTCTCCCTTCCCCCTCCCTTTCCCTTTATCCATCCCTATCCTCTTTATGTTCCTTCCAATTTCCTTTCCCTATCTCCCCTTCCACTGTCAACCCCATTCCCCTCCCTTCCCTTTCTCCCACTTTGCCCACTTTCCCCTTCACAAGGGAAATGTAGTGTTCACAATAGTAGTGCTTTGTGAAATGTCTCTCCACACAGAGTTTGCATGGGGGTAAGAAATGAAACTAAATTGTGACATTTGGAACTCTTCAAGAGTTCCTCTTCAGACGAATAATAAACCGAAATGGATCCATTTCAGTTTATTACATATATATTATATAACCATAAAAAAAAAAAAATAAAATAAAAAAAAAGTATATATATATACACACATATATATATATATAATATATATATATAATATATATATATATATATTGCATTTTCGTATATAATTAAATAAAATATATATCTTAAATGTATATATAATTATATATATATATATATATATATATATATATATATATATATTATATATATATATATTACATAACATATACAATAATTATTATAATAATCTATTTATTATATAAAATATATATAACACATTTGTATATAATATGATGTATATATATATAATATTGATTATATATGTGCATAAATATATTGTATATAAATATGATATCTTATAGTACTAAAATATAGTATACTTTAATGTCATACTATTACACTACACACATTTTTTACTATGATCAAAAATAATGACCACTAAAGTCATTATGTAAACACTTGATTTGTAATTCCTCTAAACGCATGAACCATAAAAGTGCTGCAAAAAGGCAAACTTGACTACTAAAGCTAATATTAAAAGCTGTTGTATCTCTCTAGAAATTGGAATTGTAACCAGTACCAAAACAATAGTAAGAACCATGTCTGTGGTTTGATTGTATGTTAGCCAAACAAGTAATTGAAACTGCAGCAGACGGGCTAACTTAGGGGAAGTAAAGGGTAAAATTGGCCCCACCCCCTTTTGCATCACTTCCGTACAGTTTCCGTTTCTCTCAGCCATAAGATACAAGATAGACTGTATGTTAGGGACAAAACAATGAAATTCAAGACACTTCTCATCTTTGGTATTTCCTTTGAAAGGTGATAATAGGAAGGTCCTGTAACACGTAATACTTTGATGTACATTTACATAATGATCACACTAATATATGGAGGACAAAAACTTCATTCACTGATAAAAGCACCCATCTGCACAAGCAAAAAATAATGTCAGAAATAAAGAAAATAAGGTAATAACAAATGTTGCACGAAGTACAATACATAGTTACAGGGTCTTTGCTTTGCCTTTTTTTTCTTTTCATAAATATGAAATAATTATAAATTATTTGATTCTAGGTTTCATCAGCAGATATTGATAATGGATCATACAGAGGAAAAATAAAACCTCAAGTTGATGCTTAACGACTGGCAGTGGGTGGTATAACAACACTATGAACATAAAAGGTGATACTGCAACATGCCATGTCTAACTTGCCTAGATGGGGTCTCCCACACACAACCACAAGCCAAATAATCATCTATGCATGGAATAGGGTACACATCCCTAACCAGCTTTACCAAAAATTACCTGTCATTATTGGCTAACAGGTGAATATGCGTATAATATGGAAAACACTGTAAAGATAATCTTTAACACTGGGATGAATTATACAGATGGAAATATGAATTACTTCCCCATCTTCAAACTTCTTTGAAAGTTATCTCTTAGGTGTATTTACACTGAATCTGTGTTAAATAAAATTTTCCCCAGGAATGCCACTTTGTTGAACCCATATACTATGCAAGAAAAAATACATAGTGTGTGTAAATTTACAGAAATACACACATGCTTTACTAACTGATGCAGCCTCTGCACCTTCAAACGTACCATCAATGGCTAACGAACCTCCACCATTTACATTCTAGCAGGATAAATTTTGTAGACTTCCCTAGCAACTTATTATCACATACAGAAATGGCTCGTACTGCATATTGCCAAAATCTGTGCAGTGGAGGCTTATTGGTCTTACAAATACAGCACATTTCACAAGGTTTGGTTAAAACAATGCCAATATAATTACGAGAAAGTGTATTTGTTAATGAGAGCGATGCATCCTAAACAGACAAAGTCCAAAAACCTGCTATTTTGTATAATTCCTCTACGCAAAGGTTTATTCACACATACTTAAAATTAGGGTATCATGCAAACCCAAAAATCCAAACCTAACCTTCCCTACTTTCTATTTATTCCTATCTATAAGATTTCCCTCTATCACTGTGTATTGCCGTCGGAAAAAAAAAAGTCACTATGCATGGCTTCTATCTATTTACCCACTAAAATTAAGATCAGAATGAATTAACTTATCGATTCAAGCTAGCCCAACAATGAAGGTAAATTTGCTAAAAAATCTACCACCGAACCACCAAACATTCCCTGAACAAAGAGCTTGCTGCGGGAGAGTGCCCTCCCTGAGTAACCTCGTTCTGCCCCGGGTTCTCGTTGCCTCATGCAAGGGTCCCGAGCTGTCCCCCCCCCCCCCCTGGTGCAGACTGGAAGTTCCTGCCCTGAACCCAACCTTTGTCTACGAGGGCAGCATCTCTCAGAAACAAAACTGAACGGGAAGAACGGCACGAATGAAAACGCATGAGGACAGTGCCATGAGTGAAAGTAAGAACAATGATGCAAATAAGGACGAGTGAGGATAACGGCGCAATTGAAAACGAGGGAGGATCGCGATGTAAATGAAAATGGCATGGATTACGACATAAGTGAAAATAAGTGAGGTTAATGACGCAGATGAAAACGAATGAGGATCTCGACATAAACGAAAGACTGACGATCATGACGACAAGAAACATAAGCTAGGATAAGGACGTGAATTAAAACGTATGCGAGGAGATAGAAAGAAAAGAGGTGGGGGTTGAAAATGAGGAGGAGGAGCAGGAAAAGATAGAGAAAGAAAAGGAGGTATGGGATGAAAATGAGGAGGAGGAGAAAAAAGGGAGAAAGAGAGAAAGAAGGAGAAGGAGAAGGAGAAGGAGAAGGAGGAGGAGGAGGAGGAGGAGGAGGAGGAGAGAGGAGGAGGAGGAGGAGGAGGAGGAGGAGGAGAAAGAAGAAGAGAAGAAGAAGAAGAAGAAGAAGAAGAAGAAGAAGAAGAGGAAGAGGAAGCGGCAGATGGGCAGGAGAAATGAGAAGCGAGGGTGAGAGCTGAAGGCAGAGGAACAGGAGCAGGAGGAGAGGAGGATCAAGAGGAGAGGAGGCAAGGAGAAGGCGAGGAGGAGAGGAGAGGAGCGAGAGGAGGCGAGGAGAGGAGAGGAGAGGAGGAGAGGAGGCGAGGAGGCGAGGAGAGGAGAGGAGGCGAGAGGCGGCCAGACCGCAGCCCCGCCAGCCCAAGCCGGGCACGGGCAGGGCGGCCGCGTGCCCGCAGCCCTGCCCGCCCCTGCCACCTACCCTGCTGCGGTTCCAGGTGCGGCTGCAACAATCTGGGCTCTGGAGGGACACGCGGCGGCCAATTCACATTGATCCAGGGCTCGCCGTTTCCCTACATTTGTTTACGTCCCGTTTTATCACGTGTGAATGGGCGTGCGCATGCGCGG
>NC_051391.1:56885605-56893105 GCF_015228065.2 Penaeus monodon
CCTTTGAATCTTGCCGTTGGAGAGAAATGTCAGTCATGCTCTTTAAAGTTGGAAATAAATGAATATAAAAAATGATTTTAACAATTATATATAATAATAATAATAATAATAATAATAATAATAATAATAAAAATTCATTATCAATAATCACAAACTAATATTTAAGATTTTTTTACTTTTTACACCTCTTGACTTGTATTGATAGTCAACTGACCCAAGTGCTTTCCTAAGACTCATGGTTTCGCTAATAGGAAGATGAAATACCTAAGATGCATTTCCTGTTGCTAATGTGAGGTGGCCGATTCACACATCGTTGAGCCGGGTTCATAAAATGCAGGAATAAATGATAGAAGACGGATTCCTAGCGTAGGATTGCTTTCCTCTTTATCTTTATCCTTCTCGAATTCTGACCCAAGAAACCTATCTTAATCTTCCTCCTAGCAACCCTTGTTAAGTGTGTTTCATGCTCCACTTATGGTTAACTTATATGTGTTACATGGAACCTGTAAGATATTACTAAATATTACTCTTGCTTGGAGAGGCTGGCATAAAATGGTCAAGGCTTCCCACCAAAGTTTACCTCAACCTCTCCCAAGTTTGTTGATCAGGGATGGGTTACTGAACCTAACAGTAGTGCTGGCCATTGGTACAAAAGATGCATAGCTATTATCAGTACCCGAATGTGTACTGCCAGCCAGCCAGCCAACCTCCGACAATGCTCCAACTGTTAGGCATATCAAGTGATCAGAAAGTAATTAATCAATCATCACCATGTTGAAACTCTTGAAATAAACACAAACTATCATCTGTCAGTGAAGGTTTAATCCCTTCCATAGAAATGTCACATGACAAACATATCACTTGAACCAGCATCAATTATAATTGATACAAAAGTCGTGTGAGTGAGTAAAAGTGTCTGTGTTTAGTGGTGTTGATTAATTTTGCATTAAGTTCTAACACTGACAACCAAAGTCAAGCATCAAGCAGATACTGCCGGCAGACTTTAAGGTGTTTGTAAGACTGAAGGGAAGGTGATGGACATGAAAATATCACCAAGTAGACATTATAAAGGTAAGACACAGATGTATATTGCCGATGTGAGGGCTATAGAAGAGCAGACGGCAGTTGGCTTGATTTTGTGTATGAGACAACTCTGAGCATCTTGGATCACAAAATCTTTGCATGTTGTGTGAAGTAGCATAAACAAGTAACTGAATTATCAATCATTATTTGAAAGCATCTGGAGTCTTTAATACTTATATTTTTTTGTGTGTGTGTGTGTCTGTTTCTCTCTCTTTTTTTTTTTTTTTTTTTTTTAATACTGTTGAATATGATAGGTGTGAAGAAAGCAAGACTTCCAAAAGTCAAGTAACGATTGAGAATTCAGGTAAAAATCTCGATATGGGAAACTTTACCTGTTGATTAATGCTATTGCACGAAATCAAAACTACCAGTAATAATTTAATTTACTCTCTCAGTGTTTTGCAAAATCATTGCCATATTAGTGAATTTCCTGAATTGCTGTGTTCACCACACCTTTGTTAATGATGAATAATGTGACGAACAGACAGCCAGGACCCATGTCGGGAGGGTCAGGGATGTAGCTTTGGTGTTGTTCTTGTAGTCGCTTACCCATCACCTTCTTCAGCAGCTGTGTGCCCCCAGTACTTTGCTCTCTCTTTACACATGTAATGTAGCAAGTATGTTCTCCATCTGAATCATCAGAATAGGAAAAGTTTTTTTGCATTGCTGTGTGCAGCCAAGAGCTCTGGGCCACACATCGGCTCAAGAGAGTAATGGGTAACTTCGATACAAAAACATCTTGCGACCTTGGTTGGCCCAACACAGCAGTTGGGCCAGATTACTGCTGCCCCCATAGACACGGCCTATGGGATGCAGCTCCAAACAACATACGACGCAGTGCCACTCCCACAGCTGGGCACGGTGCCCACATGCACACTGACCCCCTCAGGTTGATGACCCTTCCACACAGCTGGCTGTGAGGCATGGGGGATGAGGGAGGGGCAGGGGCGGGGCCAAGCCGACCGGCTGCGACAGTCCCATGTGGGGAGCAGAGCAGGGCAGTGAGTGGCGACAGGCGTCTGTCACGGGCGGCACAACACCCACAGAGCTAGGGTGATGATGCCAGGCAGGAGATGTCCAGATACAAGCACCGGCACCGCTCAAGGCAGCAGGCGGCTGTACTCCACGAAGAGGCTCCACTTCCGCACACTCTCCCATGTGCGGCACACATACTGGTACCTGTAGAATGTATAATTAGGAATCACACATTGGGGACAAGGAAAATGACAAAAAATACAGCAGCAATGGTTACTACATCATGGGGTTTGGTTTTACAATACTCTAAAGGATATCTCTCTTTCCATGAACAAAGACAAAATAATGGAGAGCTAAGTAAAAAACAAAACCCTCTAATTTACGAACCAGGATTTCTCTGTAAGTGTGAGGTGGGTAAGGGGCAGACGACGCAAACTCAGCACCTGCCGACGCATCTCACGCAGGGCTTCAGAGAACCTCACATGACCTGAAATATTTAATTGTGCCAAGTGAAGCTAATTTTCTTTGGTTACTTCACAAACCACATAATTATTAAAGAGAGAGAGAGAGAGAGAGAGAGAGAGAGAGAGAGAGAGAGAGAGAGAGAGAGAGAGAGAGAGAGAGAGAGAGAGAGAGAGAGAGAGATTGGGAGAAAGGAAGAGAGGGAAAGGGAGAGAGGGTTAAAGGGAGAGGGAAAGAAAGAGAGAGAGGGGGGGGGAGGGAAGAACATTAAATAAATCAATATAAAGGACAAGACGGAAAGAAGAAAAAACAATATTAGGAAATCTAATTGTGATATACCATGTATATTTTTTCTATTATATGTACAACTAATGACTACTGTTGCTTACTCTGGGGCTGAGAGCGTAAGTCTGGCAACAAGAAGAGGTTGACCAGACTTCCACAGGATGTCTGGGCCAGTGGAGCATATGTGAGGCCATTGCAAGCCCCTATACGACTCTCATTCTCCAGGCAAGAGCCCATAAAGGCTTCCTGGTACACACCCTGCAGTGAAGAAAGAGAAATATCAAGTACTGTGAAGTGAAGTCCATTATCTGGTAAGTTAATGTTTTAACAACAAAAGTAAGTAAGTAAGTAAGTGTGTGTGTGTGTGTGTGTATGTTTGTTTTATGCGTGCAAGCTATGCACTAGCT
The DNA here is from genome assembly GCF_015228065.2 of Penaeus monodon. Lineage (NCBI taxonomy): Eukaryota > Metazoa > Arthropoda > Malacostraca > Decapoda > Penaeidae > Penaeus > Penaeus monodon. Next base: position 56,888,818 of record NC_051391.1, read on the forward strand.
TAAGCTTCCCAAAACCCAGGAATTCACTAAAAATTACTACTGGTCTTATCAATACTAAGAAATCTTCCAAGAAAAGTATTCTCATTTAAAGATTCAAATGAACTGCATAGCAGTATCTATTTGTTTACTGCCTGCCTATTCCTCATCACTGTTCCAGAGTAACATCTGACCAAGGCCTTATTCTTACCTGCAACTTCTTCAAGGTGGAGGGAGAAAAGTGATGGGAGGGAGCACGGTTGTGCACAAACACCACATGTGGAAAGTACTGCTGTGTCTCATCCCCTCCTGATGGGGCTGAGGGTGAAGAGGAGGAGGAGGAGGGTGTAGAGGAAGACGAAGGTTTCATCATCTCGCATGTCTGCAGGAGGCGAATCAGATTGGGATCTGTGCCAGAATCCTGAACGAGGACGACCACATGGGCAATGCTCATCACCAGTGTCAGCAGCTGCAGTGACTCCACTTCCATCAAGTTCTCTGTCGAACTGTAATGATGGTAAAAGAAAGGATCTTTGTTTTAGAATGCCACAATGTTTTAGCAATAATCACCAAAATACTTCTCCACAAAGCTTCCTCCCACTGATGTTCCCAAGTACAAAGACCAACATTTCCTAGTCAATTTACATGTCCTCTATCCTCCTCTCCCTCTTGAATACTTCTAAATGAAAGAGTGGAGAGGGTTTGGCTTACTTGTAGTCTGAAGTAAACTTCTTCTCCTGGGTGACAATGCGGTCCATAATGGAGGGTGAGAGGAGCGGCTGGCAGTCCAGAATGAAGAGGCGGTGGCTGGTGATGTAGATGTCAATGCCGTTGGTGCCGTGGCATCCTGACATCAGCTGCTCCAAGCTCTCTGGCCGGAAAGTGCATGACCTGGTGGATAAGGATTTTTTGGCTCTGAAGAGGTATAAGGATTTACACATAAAAATATAACATTTTAATTCTATTTGCACATTAGAGAGAAGACACAGTATAAATGAGGGAATAAGCTTTCTAATTTTGAAAGTTACATAAGGACCACTCTTGTGTGGAAGGCTCAGGGGCAGTATTCAGGTACGGTGTGTGACTGTTCTTCACAATTTTGTCTATGATTTGTGTTGTTTCCAAACATTTACAATGTTATAGACACTATGAAGATTACAGATTGCAGTAATATGTTAAAATACATACATATTAATTCTTACAACTATTATGCCAATAGTATGACACATTTTATATATATCTAACTGTAAATTGGGCAACCATACGTCTTATCTTTGTATCAGCTGAGAAAGCACATGGTGTCATTTGTATTTTTGAATAGGAAATTGCTTTAAATATGTAGAAATGGATCAATTGTCAGTTATCAAAATGTGCCTCCAAAGTCTATTTGTCATTACTGGTAGCTTTGACTGGGCAAATTTGTCTATGACTCATCATGAAAATGTTTTTGACAGCCAATTAGCTAGTTCTTGCCTATGACTTGGCTGAAGTTTTAGGAGAGGTGTGGAAGTGTCCTACATGCATAAGCACACATCTTTAAAAAAAGGGCACATTTAAGCGACTGTCGTTATACTGAATTGACACTTGAATTCCCTTTCTTATACTGAGAATGTTTATTTTTTTCATTTTTTCAGTCTCTTTCAAATTCCTGATAATCAGACTGTAAGGTTTTTTTGTATGATTTACAATAAAAATACATAGTTGTATTAATTGAAGACAATATAGTGCCTAATAAAGTATAAGACATGTGTGGAATCATGCAGTTAGAATGTGTGGTTTTTGCATTTTCTTATTGTGTTTTTCAAACATTACAATAAAATGAGATTAAGATTCAGTTATGAATACACAATTAATCACAACTTTATGCATATACTGCAATTTAAATATACATAACTGTAAACTGCAACCAACGTCTGATTTGTAACTAAAGCACATTGTCTTTTGTATTTTGAATAGAAATCTTAAATAGTAGACAATGGACATGTCATGCAAATCAAGTCTATGTCATTATGTGCTGCTCGTGTCCCACAGAGAGATGGTCCAGAACAGTCTTGCCATTGGCATGAAGTTTACATGAAGTGTCCACAGTCAAGCACACAATGGTTAAAAAAACAGTGCAAATTTAAACAAATATGAAAGTAATTATACATTGAATATTATAGGTAAAACTTGGAATTCCCTTTTCATTTACTGTGAAATGTTAATTTTTCTACATTTTATGTCAGTAAGAACTGTCTTTCACTTTGTCTCTGACTTATCAAATATTGAGCTGTCTCCTTCATTTCCATTTATATATTTTATCAAAAAATACAGATAACAGCAGCTGCCTTTATAATTGAATAATGACAATAAATGCCTAATCACATTTAGATATAATAAATGTGTAATATTACTGTCATATATAAGCAGATTATTCCAGTTTCCTACTGTTATACTATATCAACATCTACACCAATAAAAATGTTAGTTCTAATTAACAGAATTAACAGAGATGTAGCATTGGGGCAAATCATACACAAAATCATAAAGAACAGTCATAGACCTTTCATGTATACTGTTCCTGAATTATATGGAAGTCAGTTACAATAATGTAAATAACTGCCCTACCAGGAAACTTTACCCTAAAGATTTGTATAAAAATCTAAGCACCCACTTACACTTGTCATCTTTGTAATCTGGATCCATGCTGAATAAGACTCAACATCTCAACTGAAAAGTGACGTCAAGAGCCTAAGGTGAACAGTAAAATGAAAATGAAAAGGTCTTACCTCATCTTATTTATATCTGTCTCGGGATCCACAAAGAGAGAGGCCAGAACAGACTTGCGACCTTGTGTCCCATCAGAGCCACACATGAATGCTCTGTCCACAGTACAAGCAGGTCGTCACAGATTGAGGGTCTCATCCAGCAGTCGTGCTGGACCCTTCATCATCCTCTCTGGGGTCAAGGAGGCTGCAATGGACAAGGGAGAAAGAGATAAGAATGTAGGCTACAATGTACACAAAGGAGTATATTACACATTTCAGTTAATTGCAATCAAGGCATTTGCAGAAACTGAACTAACTGCTCCTGTAATTAATACTATAGTAATTTATTTTAACTATGTAAAAATGTAGCATATACTTAACAAGCCAGAGTGAATAAACCTGAGATACTTCTGCATAAACAGTCTGCCTTCAAAGTAATTTGAATCCAAAGACAGCTGACAGGTACTTCAAAATGGCTCAAACTATAAAACACTGCTTTGCATATGGAGACAGACATATGAATCTTTCCATTATCATTAATCTTCTATTCACCAAGTCGCAGCCCCTGACTCACTGTCTGCAACACTCATACACCAAGTTATGAAGTGCTGGGAAGGAGTCCAGTAGGTGCTCAATGTGCCAGGTACATGCAGTGTCCACTGTAGATTTGTTTTGTCAAATTTGATAATATAGATGGCTTCATAGGTGCTTAGTCATCAAGGAGTTAATTGCTAGCTCTCCCTGCCCACACCTGTTTACCCCATTCTTTGAAAATTTGAGGAAAAAATTTAATCTTATTATCATTATTAGCCTTATTAACAAAATTATCATCATTGTTGACATTACCAATATTATAACATTCTCAGTAAACCAATGATATTAATTTTTTTCTCTCAGGAGAGGGTAAACAGGTGAGATCATGTAGGCATAGTAACTAGTTCCTTGTTGAGTAAACAACTGAGGTGCCATCAATGCATAAACAAAATCAATAAACAAAAATCACACTAGACAGGGAGTGTGTACATGTACTTCTAGCATCAGTGATTTAAAAGGTCTGTCATTATAATGAGGATCTGAACAAGGTCAGTCATTATATTAAAGTTTATGTTTGGTATTTACACCTTTTTGAATCATCTGTAGGTGACTGAAAAGCTCTTAAAAGTATTGATAATCCAGGAGAAACTACTAAAGAAGTTTTGAGTGTGTTATATCTTGTGGTCAGGATCCTGATAAAACAAGCTAAATCCCTTCTCTCACAGTGTGGGTTGTGTGTGTGCTATGTGTGCTATCAGCCATTGAGGGTCCGTTGTTGGACGTAGGCCTTCCCCAATTGTCTTGGTTTCATGTTTGGGGAGTTTGGGACCAACCCCACCGCGCTGGCCCAGTGCGAGTTGGCGTGGTTTAGATGGTTGTAGAGGCTTATAAATCAACTGGTGGAGCTAATGAAGCTAGTTATATATACAGTTTATTATAAGGAAAATAGTGTAAGATCTGTATGATAAACACAACCACAAACAAACATAAACACCTTATACGGATAACACCTTATTCTTATGAGGTGTTGT
>NC_051391.1:56898105-56910605 GCF_015228065.2 Penaeus monodon
CCTTTATTCCCTCTTCCTCCTCTTCCCATCTTTCTCTCTCTCCTTTCCCTTTCTCTGGCTTTCGTTTTTTATCAATATATATTTTTTTTAAGTTCTAGGTTTGAGGTAAGTTCCGATTTTTTTTTTTTTTTTTTCTCGAATTGTTATGGAATAAAAAAAAAAGGCTTTTTAATCAACTGGATTTTTTTTTTCCGGTTTTCCATTCGTTTCATTTTTTTTTTCTCTCTCTCTCTCTCTCTATTTATTCGTTTACTGGTCTATTTTAACGCCTTCAACGCCACGTTCCTGTTACATACACGTCACGGATTTTTTTTTTTTTTTATAAAAAGGGTTGGAAAACATCGTGTATTTTGTTCTTGCAATTCAGGAAAATCTTGTGTCCCGAGCAGGCGAGAGGAGGAAGGCGAGAGGGAAGGAGACGAATTCCCCGATGAAGAAAAATGGATAAACAATCCCCTGGAAAAAAAAAAAAAAAATGACGGGAATTTTCGAAGGTCGCGAAGATGGGAAAAGTCTCGCCTCTTCATCTGCGCCGTCTTTGCCCGTCCCCCGCGCGCCTCGGGGGACTCTACACCCACCTTCTGATACACTTTGCGAATCTTCTTCTTATTTCTGGTTGCCTTGTCGCCCACATCGGCCATACTAATCCTCAGCAGGACATTTTCCCGAGTCGCAGCGCTGGCCAAGGAGCCTCTACGAAGCAGCCATGTTGGAGTGTTGCTCGACGGGCATAGAAAACGGGGCCGAGGGAAAACGGGAAGAAAGAAAACGGGAAGGAGAGAAAACGAGAGGGTAGGGATCCCGAGTGTAAGGTGATGTGGCTCTCGGGGAGGGGTTGGGGTTTATTTATTTTCTAGTTTTTTTTGGTTGTGGGGAGGGAATGGTTGGGTTTGGATAAATGTGTATGTGTGATTAATGGGGTTTTGTGTAGCGGTGGGGTAGGTGTTGGTTGAGGGAGGAAAATGAGGAGGGAGTGATCCTAAGTGTAACGTGATGTAATTATATAAAAATAATTTTTTCGCTTTGATTTCTTTTATTAGAATTATAACTTTGGTTAAATAAATTAGTGTATAACAGTTTTGCACCATTTCAATTACCGATGTGTGGACAGTATTGAAAAAAAAGGCTTTTTATTCTAGATGTATTGCGCCATATTGGTTATGATAATCGATTATAAGTAACTAAATATCTTTATTTATAGAAATATTAAAAGATTTGTTTTCTAAAATCAAATAAATGGTTACCGAGAAATATTTCTTCTGTATAAAACATTTTTATGTGATTTTTTACTATCACAAATAATGATAGATATCAGAATCATAGATTTAAACTAAATGGCGTATGAATATGTAATATTAGAAGTAATCTCTTCAATATAAGATTTTGAGGACTAATCGAGTATTTATTTTCCAAATGTCATTTATCCTCACGCTCCCTTCAAGTTACCATTCCGTCGACTTCAAACGAAAACCCTTCTTTCCCTATTTTACAACACTCCGCCCAAAACCAATCCCACATAAACCAAGAAACCCTAACGCTAATAAATAAAAAAACCCAGAAAACCTCCAAAGCGTCCCTAGAAATCAGCCCTTTGTCCCCGGCGCTATAGGAAGTCGACGGTCCAGCGCGAACCTGCCGACAAACATCAACAAGCGAGAGGAAGACGAAGGAAGGAAGAAGCAGAGGAAGCAACAGCAACGCTCGCGAAAAAATGCCGCAAGACACGACCAAAACCGAGAAGAAGGAGAACAAGAAGGACGAAGAGAAGAAGGATGGGGATCTCAAAGAGGAGCTGGTAAGCTTTGTCTTGGCGGAAGTTTTTTTTCTTCTCTCAGGGAATGGAGGGGAAATTTTTCTCCAGGTCTTTCTTGTGTTTGAAAATTGATTTACTCTTCTCTCGTTTATCGCCGCGGGAGGATTGAACTACGTGGCTTATATCTATCAAAACCCGCTGAGCGCCTTCTCTCTGGAATTTATAATATATTTGGGTTTTTCTTCGCTCGTCGAAGGTGACATTTCTCCCTTCGTAATAGACATGTCACTTTAAAGGGCTTTTTTGACGTGTTCTTTGTGGGATAACTCTCAGGACAATTCTTAGTGGAGGCTGGGCATTGGTAATAGTAATGCGTTTGATGTAAATTGGCATCAGTTAAGTGGACAGCCAAGGATGCTTTGAGATTTGTCAACAAAGGCCTATCGAGTCTACTGTGGTAGTTAAGAGCTTGTATCTAGTCCGAGTGATTTGTCGTCAAGCAAGGAACGGCAGATGTTAATTTAGAAATGATGCCTGGTGGTGGTTTTTGGGTGAACACTACTTTCTCATTGGATTTGCAAGTGACGCCCAACTGAATTCCGAGAGGACACCTGTGTTTTCGGACGGCACTTGTCAGGTTTTGAACGAATCGAGCACGCATTCCAAAGGAGGCTCAAATACAATAATCCCTGATAGCCGAGGAGGGCATGACTAGTATTGGGGGAATTGTAGGATAAAAAAACAAAGGTACTTCTAGTAATTCCTAGTGATTGGGGGCTTTCCCTTCTGAATCCTCCTGCTTCCCACCTAGTCTGCGGGATAGAACTTGGGCAGATATCTGGATTTCATGCCATTGATTTCTTGCATTGCCCAATAAATCTGGAGTGGCCAGCCTGCGAGTTGTCAGAATCCTTGTTGTTGCTGTTGGAAGTAATTGTGACTATTATCCTGTTGTTCAATATGTTATCATATTTTGTATGTGAAGAGTAAAATAGTTTTTCCAGCACCTTATGCAGAGCTGTGACAGAACTGATTTGAATTTCAAGGGACGTCCCTTGGGTCTGGCTTCTATTAGCACATGATTACCTTGCTCGTTCTCGGAGATGGGTCGCTAGTGTCTATCGATACGTCACAGCCTACTAGAATTCCCATTGGCTCATTTGATTTCATTATGTCATCCACTACAATTCCTTCCGAGTATTTTGTTGTTTCCTTGATTTCCCGTTGTTTTTTCTTGTTGCTGGAAGAGTACATCTCAGGGAGTGTCTGGAAATCCTAAGTTTTATATCCTCTCTACCTTATTATTAGTTTGGGAATAAGATGTTTTTGTAAAAATATCTCTTAGAATGTTACATTCTGTTAGATCCTAGTCAGCAAAATCTTCACCTTTGCCAAGTCTACAAAGCTTTTACCTTGGATATTTGTGGCAGGATAGAGCCCGAGCAACTATCTGATTTTTGTAACAATTTGGCCAATTTCTCATCCAGTAGATCCAGAATAGTCAGCTTGTGCTTTGTCAGGATCCTCCTTGTTGCGGTTGGCAAGATTTAGGAACATTATCCACTGCTTCATTTTGTTATAGCCATATTATTTTGCTGAATAAAGGGAAATAAAACGCTCCAGCACATTACCCTAGTCACAATGAGATTGATTGGAATTTAAACTCGACTGACTTCCCTTGGGTCCAGCTTCCATCATCATGTAATTATCTGTTATGATTCTTTATGGTATGGACACAGGGAAAACTGATGATTCTCTTGTGGAGGAAAAAAGTTTGTCTCCAATATCAGAAATAATCTGCAGACATGAGTGGTAACGCCACAAATAAAGGAAAAAGATTGCAGAAAGCACTGCTCACAGCCTAAGGCCACTCAGTGCTCCCAAGTTTCAGCTCTTTCTTGCTGTGCTTACCGAGGTGAAGTAATGTTTGCCCAATCAGTCCTCCCCTCGCCCACTTGTGGAGACATAAATTATTGAATTATGAAATGGAGTTCGGCTTTTAGTCTCTGGCAAGTGCATCTGTATTGTAAAGAATTAAGAATGTTATTTCCAATAATACCTTTTCAGATGAATCCAGTGCTTATTCCTTTTGCAAAAGAAGCATAGTTGTGATATCTGCCCTGATAGCTGGGGAAACCATGATAAGTACAAGGGAAATTGTAAGGTAAAAGCAAATGATTGGGGTAAATAATTCAATAATCCAGTTATTGCAATGCCCAGTAATTAGGGGTCTCTGTCTCTTTCTATCCCTCGCCTTCTTTGCAAAATCTTCATCTTGTATGTTTTGGCAGGATAGAGACTGAACAAATTCACAATATTTACTTGGCCCCCCCTGCCTGGTCTGAAAAATCCTGTATGTTTTAGCAGGTGAGAGCCCAAGGAACTATGTTGTATTTGGGTAATTTACCACAAACAATAATTCCAGAAGGGGAGCCTGAATGGTGTTGGGATCATCCTCGTTGTTGTTGGTCTGGATTAGGACTGCTATCTGCCATTCCTTTTCATTATTTTCATGATATTTTGCTATAAAAAGCAAAACAGTTTTCCTCGTTATTGCTCCTCCTTGTAACCACAAGGAGCCAGAAAGTTACAATGTGACATAAAGCTGGAGGCTGTTTCCTCTATCACTTTTATAACAACTATATACACAGCTAACACACATACTACACTCTAAGGTAACCTTTGAAGGTGTAGGTCATGAGATCGTTAACCCACTTTTACTGGGGATGACATGTTCACTTGCTAAAAAATTGTCTTCACTCGCTCTGACGTAACAGTATGATAATGAAAATGGTGGGGAAAAGTGCTGTGAACTCAACATGATATTAGTATATTAGGTGTGATCCAAGTAACCAAAGTCCTAAATAATGGTGACAATTCAAGTAGATGAAAGGGGAAATATTAGAGATTTAATTCTTTTGATAGTTTGTGTTATTGCCACCAGCTTGCCAAACACTGGCAAGTCTACACATTATGGATGCCACTTAACACTGCTGTTAACAGGCATCCATCTGCTTAGCAGAATTGCCCATGCTGTAGTTGCTGGGGCAGTCATGATATGGCCATTGCGGGTATGATCTTGGAGGAAGTTTCTGCCCATAACTGCCCAGATGAGGTAAAATGGCTATGGCTCAGGGAACATCTTGGCCCTCACTGATGGTAGAAATGTCCAGGACTTCTATGCAAGCGTAAATCTGCAGAGCCTGACATTTATCAACTCCCTGACCTTGCTGTTGTGGATCCACCCAAACACCCAGCAGTTTCTAACAGTCTGCACAATGCACTGTTCTGCAAAGTCCCACTGGATGTTGCTAGCAGAACAAAAGGGGTCTGCATCCCTTGCAGCAGTTATGGCCTGTTTAAAGAATATTAATAATAAATAAATAAGAGGAAAATGACTAATGGTAAGAAGACAAGGCAACTAACTGCCAGCCATGCCCCCGTCTCAAAGCCAGTCTTCTGTGAGGGATGTTGCCTCTGAGCATTAAATGGTTTTCATTATCTCATGATATTCATGCATTTCAATGCAAGCTTCCTATTTGTCTTTCATATAGCACATAGATGTATAGTTTTGAATGACATTTACTTGATCTTTCTCTCATGCATCAAAGGTGCACACTTGGATTTGTCTCTAGTGGATCTGGTTACCTGGTGTTGCTGGATCCACAGAAACGCTGTTAACTTCAACGTACCTAATCTTCTTGATATTTCAGTTCTTGATAGTCCCTCAGAGTAAAACACAATAATGAGGTTAAAAATGGTCTAACCATATCAACTCCAAAACACTATTCAAATACATCATGAAGCTTCATCTGTTTCAAGCTTTCAAAACAAAAGTCCCAACCATTCCGATTTGACTCCTAGTGATTGTTTCGGTTTCATCATCTCCCAAGTAAAGGTATTTCATTTAGTGACTGTACATGCCCACTGAGAGTTTACTTTATTAATTGTGTTTTCCTTGATTTTTTATACTGTATATAATTTTTTTATTACTATTAATATAAAAATCATGCCATTAATGATAGTAATTGTAGCATAGATATTAAAAGCTTGAAAAAAATCCCTAGAAACAAAGGAAGGAAAAATCAAGTGAAATAGGCATACAGTTGGACTCCGTGGTGGCTGAACACTTGTGGAGCCTCTGTATGTTAACACATTTCACAAGACAAAACTGCAAACAGACATTAAACATTCCTGGCAGCAATTGGGCAATGTGGAATGTTAACAACAATGGAACTACTGAGAAACCTAGGAAAATGTGTGTTGTCATGTGGTAACTATGCATTTCATGGAGTGCTATCTATTGATTGGATGGAATAGTAAGGGTAAGAGTATCCTGTCCTGATGATTGTTGACACAGGGGCCACAGTGATGAAGATATGGACAAAGTCGTCCATTTTGCTGCATGATTGTGCAGGACATTTGTTTTCCAAGGTTGGGTACAACTGGCTGCAGTGGTCAATGAACGAACACCTCTTGTATGGTGGCCATAGAGTTCTAACCCTGTTGATACCTCTTTTTTAGCATACACTATTCAGTTTTATTAATGTTTTACCCTGAGATTCCTGTTTTAAGTTGGGCTTCTGCCTGCTATCTAGGCCCAGTGTTTAGGATATTGGGGGTTTCTCTGTTTTAACCTGTTCTGGACAGGATCAAGATATACTTGACTGCAAAGTTTCTGGTCTGACAATAGTTGTCAAGTGTGTGTTCAGGGTTTGTAGTTTAAAATATGTCAGAGCATACTATACAGTATAGGAGAGTCTTGACCTTTACATGAGAAACCATACCCTTCAAATTTGGCTAAAAACTTTTTTCACATGTTTGTAACTGTTTTTGTCTTTTACCTCACAAGCAGCTACTTGAGTGTAGTGAACCTATCACTTAGCCAGTGCAGCCTTTTGGTCACCATTTTTTATGTTAATTTCCAGATATTTCAGTATCAGAGGATGTAAGGAAACCATTAGTACCATTATTGTATTTGGCTGTATTCATTTTATTTATCCATGGAACTAGTGGAAGATCTGTATTGCTAGCAAGTCTATGGTAGAGATTTGCATAGCTTTCCTGTTGCCACTGAGGCAGGAGCAGTTGGATTACATTCCACCACAGTGATATTTGGTTCACTTTCCATGAAATATAAGGGATCCATTGGGTAGGAAGTGATCCATTAGTAGTGTCTGGAAACTGAAGGGAGCTCAGGAGGTTTACTTTTGCAGCAAGCACGGGGCAGGTGGGCAGAGTACTATCTCAGCTTCCACCTGTATGTCAGGGATGTATTGAGGTAATGAAAGTTAGGACCAGGTCAAGTGTTTACTCAGGAGTGGGTACAAGGGCCAATGTGTTTAACCCATAATTGACGGGTAGCATTCATAGTGGCCTGGGCCTCGCTGCCGGGGGCTTATATCGTCGCCCGAGCATGCGCAACCACTCATGCCAAATACCAGCATCCCATGCTGTTTCTTCGTAATACTACGAAGATATGTTGTATTTTCAATTTTCATTATTTTTTACAGTCTCTACTTGCCAAACTTCGAGACTGAAGGGTATTTTTGTTGTTATATAGACTCCATAGTTGATAATTATTCGGTCTATAGTCCGAATAAAATAAGCAGTGTGTGGCATCATGGAGTTGAAATTGTCGGTTTGTTGCATGGTAAAAATGAGAAAGTGTTAGAACCGACTTAATCACACTTTCACTGGCAAAAATATAATCTTTTGCCGTGATTGTAACAAATAAAAACTCATGGCATGTCCATGCATACTCTATGGCATGTGCGTACGTGCCCCCGGCAGATGGTCCCGCCATGCCATGGCATGTATGTACATGCCACCCGTCGGCAATGGGTTAAGGATCACCATAGTAGCAGGTGGTGCCAGTGCCATAGTTAAATGGACTCGTCTGTAGTTTGACTTCGCTGTGGTTTGGTCTGTGATGAACCTCCTGTCATCAGATTTATGTGGACTATAATATAGAAATGTCAAATGTGAATAAATGCATGTTGTAGCTTAAACACATGCTAGGGCCTTGAGTCCTCATCCTTACTCTAAGAAAGTGAACCTCTCTGTAAATGATTTATGTACGAATTCCATAGCTTGCACCAAGGTATGTAGTAGCAGTAAATGGAAGTGTTAACCCTCCAAGAGTTAAAGTATTTCTCATGCTACAAAAAAAGTTTTTTGATTCAGAAGTTAAGTTGGTATTGGTGGACTGATCAAGGAACAAGAGAAACAGGGTTGAATGCTTGTATTTTTTATTCTGTAAATACATTTATGTTACATTTAATGTGTTTTACTCAAGAATATTCTTGGAGTTCTCTCTCCCATTCTCCGTTTCTCTCACATACTTTTCCGTTTAGTGATTAACCCATGGTCGTTTCAACAGAAGAAAGAGTTTTGAAATTGGCAGTGATGTTAGATGTTTTCCCCCTGCTTCCAAAAAATTGGTACTGTGCAAAAGGGATTTGAAACTAGCCTTACCTCAATTTAGCATATAGGAGCCCTTCCCTATCCTGATGGTCCTGTTAATGTTACTGTCCTTAAATGTAAACATGTGTTTGTAATTGTATAACTTCATCATTTTCTCCTTTACAGTCTGAAGAGGACAGACTGCTGCAGGAGGAGCTGAACATGCTGGTAGAGCGGCTGCAGGAATCCAATGTGGATCTTTACAAGCCAGCGCTGGAGCAGATCCGCTCCCTCATCCGCTCCTCCACCACGTCCATGACCAGCGTCCCCAAACCCCTCAAGTTCATGAGGTCGCATTACCAGACCATGAAGGTGGGAAACACCTCAGGCCTTTTTCTCTTTCTCCTCTTGAGGTCCTTGCTTGCTTTTGTCTCTCTCTCTCTCTCATACATTTATTGGTCCTTTTTACTTCCAGTCATCAATGTCTGAGGTAGTTTTTAGTGATTTACTTGTAAATTTTTGTTCCAGGGGGAAGCATTAGATTCAGTTATTATTAGGATAATAATAATAAGTCATAAAAACATCTTATGTAGTTTTTATAATTAGTTTTTTCTTCCCCCCCAAAAAAAAAAAAAAAAAAAAAAAAAACATGGAGTTGAATTTCAGATTGAGTAACTTATTTTGAGATTAAGCAAAACTCTTGGAAATTTTTAATTAAACTTTGTGCCCATTTTTCAATTTTTGATTAGTAGATACCCAAAATAGAAATTTTTATATTTTTATGACTATAATACTATTGAACAGTAAGTTGCAATTTAAAAATCTATAGTTTGATTTAAGATTGGTTAGGGTTGATAATCTATATGGAACAATAGTTTCTATTTATTGTGTACCACAGCTTTTGTAGAATTAGCCTGTCATAGAGACAAGAATTGGCAATTATTAGGTAAAATAATAAGGTTAGGTATTCATTTCACTAGAGTCAGCTATGTGTATTATTCACAGGACATATACAACAACATCAAAGACAATGCCCTAAAGAAGTTTGCGGCTGACATCGTCTCTGTCTTGGCCATGACTATGTCTGAGGAACGCGAATGCCTAAAGTACCGCTTGCAGGGCCAGCGTGGAGACATTGGAGATTGGGGCCATGAATATGTCAGGTCAGACTCTTTGTTGTTATTGACATTATTTCCTAGTTCCCATGGCAGCAAGTTACATACTTTGTAAATAGTTTTTAAAATAATTTTTTGCAAAATAAATCCATGGTGCCTTTTGGGAAATGATTTAGCCCCTTACAATATACCTTTGTAATTTGTGTAAAGTACAGGTTTAGTTTACTTTCTGTGACATGTCAGTTGTACTTACTGAACCCACTTATCACAATATACAGACATTTGGCTGGAGAAATTGCACAGGAATGGGAGACATTGGGCGAGGACGATGATGCCAGGAGAGCCGAGCTGATCAGTGAAGCCCACGTCATTGTCCCCTACCACATGCAGCACAATGCAGAGGCAGAGGCATGTGACCTGCTTATGGAGATGGAACAGCTGGAGCTCCTCACTTCACAGGATTACGTTGATAAGGTAAAGGAGAAACTCACCAGAGTCTGAGTGTGCTCATGGAATCTTTTGTCAGAGATCTTGAGAATATTAGTAGAATTTACAAGACATAGTGTGTATATGCAGTATATAAGAAAAAGTAAATGTAATAGGACTGCAATCTAAAGAAATAATAAGATTATACAAGTCACCATTATCATTATTTATTTACCTATTTTTTCTTTCTTTCTATGAAGGATGCCTACTCTCGAGTGTGCTTGTACCTGACCAGCTGTGTACCTTATGTGCCAGACCCTGAGAACACCAACCTGATTAACACGGCACTTCAGCTGTATCGTAAATTTGGGCAGTACCCACAGGCCATGAGACTGGCTCTCCAACTCCATGACTTTGATCTCATTAAACAGCTATTTGATGAATGCCCAGACAAGCTGGTTAGTCCCCTTCCCTCCTACATTGTGATATTTATTTGCTTCTATCATTTTTATAAGTCTATGGCATGTCAGGATTCATTTATATGTTGTTTTTGCCTTTTTTTTCTTTCCTGCTCCAGGTGAGAATGCAAGTGGCCTTCATGCTGGGCCGTCAGCAGGTGTTCCTGGAGCTGCCGGAGGACATGGATGACTACGAAGACCTGACTGAGATCCTTTCCAACTCCCACCTGAACACTCACTTCCTCTCCCTTGGGCGTGAGGTTAGTATGTTACCCGTTGGAACTGGATCATGGAATGCTTAGTACTAGTCATGTAATTGGCATTTATCTATTTTATCTTCTTTGTCTCTTTTATTCACTTCTATATCTTGTTTTGTTGTTTGTCCTGATTTTTTCCTTTTTAAAAGTTCTAGAGAGCACAAGCACAAAATATTTATTGGCCAGGGGTTTATATAATTCATTTTTGCTTCTGTTATATCTTAGCATTATTTCCTCATTAGTAACTGTTTTCTGTTATTACTATTTTAATTATCATCAGTGAGCCATAATCTGCATACCTGCGGTAAAAGCATAAACTAAGTAGATTTTCAAGTAAACTCAGACTTAAGGTCTAAAAATGGCTAAAAGGGAAGAAAGAAGGAAACATTTGTTCAAGTGTTACATTGGCTCCTCTTCAAATTGAAACTTAACAAACTGCCTCAATTACCAGTTGGACATCATGGACCCCAAGACCCCAGAGGACATTTACAAGTCTCACTTGGAGAACAACCGGCCCACCTTTGGCCCTGGCCAGGTTGACTCTGCCCGCCAGAATCTCGCTTCCTCCTTCGTCAATGGTTTTGTTAATGCTGCCTTTGGAACAGACAAGCTGCTCACAGAGGACGGAAATAAGTGGCTGTACAAAAATAAGGAACATGGTAAGTGTTTTGTACAGTGATGGTAGTTTTTTTCTGGATATTAATCAGTCAGCAGAGACATTTTGAAGCTTATATTTAAAAATCTGCTCTTACCTTTTTGGTGCTGTTATAAGTTCATTGATCAGAAAAACTAAGAATGTTTAAATTCCAGGTATGTTGAGTGCAACAGCTTCACTTGGTCTGATCTTACTGTGGGATGTTGATGGAGGTCTGACACAGATTGACAAGTACCTTTACTCCTCTGAAGACTTCATTAAGTCTGGTGCCCTTCTGGCCTGTGGCATTGTCAACAGTGGTGTGAGGAATGAGTGTGACCCTGCTCTTGCCTTGCTCTCTGACTACATCGGACACAAAACTATGGTTTGTGCTGAGTCTTGCTGTTCTATTTGTCTATATTAGGTTGTTTTTCAAACTGAATAATGGCTATACAGAAATATATCAATATTGTGCAACAGGAAACAAACATAGGATTTGTTTTCCAGGTCATTCGTATTGGAGCCATCCTTGGCCTGGGGCTGGCCTACTCTGGAAGCAACAGAGAAGCTGTCCTCAACGTCCTCACTCCAGTTCTGTCAGATGAGAAGAGCTCCCTAGAGGTAGTGGGCATCACTGCTTTGGCATGTGGAATGATTGCAGTGGGTACAACAAACCAGCTGGTTGTGGAGGCTCTAGTCACGACACTTTTAGCTAAATCTGAGACTGAACTTAAGGACACATATGCCAGATTCATTTCCCTTGGACTTGCTCTTGCATACCTTGGTGAGTGCAAATTTTTATCCTATATGCTGACTTGTTTTTGTGGCAAATTATTATTGAGTTATATGCTTTTATTTTTCTGTGGATTTTTCTTTTGATATTGTGTTGCCTGTGAGAAATTTAAATATTTGTTTTCTCAGGTTGCCAAGACAAATGTGAAGTGGTCCTCTCCTGCATCGAAAACCTCCCTGCGCCCTTCCGTCAGATGACAGCCACCCTGATTGAAGTCTGTGCTTATGCGGGAACGGGTAATGTTTTGAAGGTATGTATGTTCTTCAGTTCTTAGCCCAAAGAAAGTGTTGAGACTTGAATAAATAAATAGATATTTCGTTAAGTAGCTCTGATGAGGACAGGAAACTATGAGAGCGGGGATGAACTTAAGTAGATGAATGTTTTCAAAGTAAATGTGATTAAAACTGTTTGTACTAGAAATGAATAAGGGAAGACATCAAAGGGAAATTTGGCTGAGATACATTAGTCAAGAAATAGAAAAAAGAGAGCAAAGTGTTTGCACACAAACTATAGAGGGTGAAATAATTAAATATTGTTAGAGAAAGCCTGGGATTTTTTTTTTTTTTTACAAATGTGTCAAGATACCATTTAGCTGTAGATGGAAGGACAAGATTTAGTTACAAGATAATGTAAATTTAACCATCTGAATAGTATTAAGG
>NC_051391.1:56915605-56928105 GCF_015228065.2 Penaeus monodon
TTGAGCTCTTCCCCATTGACTTCACTAAACCCAGTGGCAAACACTTAATACAAATATTTACCATTCACCACTAAGATCGGTTTGAAGGTTACTAGTATTCCATTTCACTTCGTACAGTGAGTCATCAAACAAGCAGTCACAAAGTGCTATGGATTCCTTGCACTATGAAGCAAAAACCTCATTGGGCAAGGATCGGAACCCGCGATGAAAGGGTAGTGGAACTTGGCCGCGGGCGTGGATGTGGGTAGCGTTTGTTCCCAATCCCTCTGGGTCAGGTAGCGTTTATCCTTGAGGAGGCCGGGGAAAGGATAAGCATGCAGGTGACTACCAAGCTGAGAAAGCTTTTTATTTGAACAAGATTACCATAGATGTTCTGAGAGAGAGAGAGAGAGAGAGAATTTTTTTTTACCCCAATTATGATGCCTGCAATTCAACTGTTTGTCACCATTCAGTACAAGTGTGCTATTTTGGTGCAGTTATTTGCTAATAAAAACGAATTCCTAGAATCTTTATCACAACTGCGCATTATGTGGTTTTGATTAAGGAACGAGCTAATGTTACTAAGCGAACATGGGTGGTGCATAACGCCAGATTTATATATGCGAGAATGCAGTTTTAAAGATTATTATGTATGACTGTTCTTACGCATATACACTACTGTCTGGTATTCAGACTGCAAACTCCGCATGTACAAAAATACCATTGTTATCATACCATTAGTGTGTATATGTATGTACTGGAATATTAATCTCAAATAAGAAATAAAACATATTAACTGGTATATGATTTGCCCGCACTCCCTGGCAATTTCATTGTTTACGTTCGCCATGTATGATACTGAATTCAAGTTGTGGTTCCCTTTGTTGTAACGTTTGCATTTTGAAATGGATTTCAGAAGTTCTAAGGAATCCTGGTCAGTATCCCTATCCGGAGGTTCTGTTGATTCATAAACAAGTCAAACCTATGGCTGTTTATTAGATGGAACGATTAACTGAGGCTTTCGTGTTAAAATTGTTTATTTACGTCTGTCAGTTCTATTTATGGTGCCATTTCTCATTTTATACCAATTGTTCAAACTGAAAAGTATGCGTTTGCGAATAAACCACAGCACACCGGCACTGGCTACGGTAGTTTTTTCTTTCCAAGCCGAAGGAGACGAAACAAAATTCCCTCCCTTTAATGGGGTAACGTGTAAAAGCATCAATTACACTCCCAGCAAAGAGCCAGGCCATAAAGCAGTCCCTGGCAACGTCCCTTTTGCGTCGCAGATCCAGCGTCCACGAAGCCCAGCGCCGTAAATTGACTTCTGCGCACCCGCTGCCAAACTTCCCATGGCGAGCCGGGCCTTGCGAAGTTCTGTTTCTCTACGGAGCTTTGGATCTTTTTAATGGTCGATTAACTCTTGCGGGAGTAAGTGAGTAGATGTATTTATAAAGTATGTGGGTTGTGAAGAAATTACATGGTTTATAAAAGTATTTTGTCAAAGAATTTTGGTATGTGGCACCACTGTAGAAATACGAAACGTAAACATTACGCTGTTCTCTTGACCGAACATTCCCAATTAAAGTAATTCAATAAATTACGACTTTATCGTTGTATTGCTTCCACCGCAACAAAATATCCGACGAGACTGCTCCATCTGATATTAAATACATTCATAACATGCATACATAGACAGAAGATATCCAAAACACGCCGATGTGCTTGATGCCGGCCGGCAACATTTGACAGGAGTCAGCGGGGAGGAGAGCCGCTCGCTGGAATAAACCATAACACAGCTGACATAAATCCTTTTATTTTCACTTTTGTGTGGTTTGAGGTTGTAGTATACAATTATTAGTGCCTTTTTCTAACAATAGTGTGCAATATAACTATTTCTTAGCATTCTACCAGTTACGAATTGATTTGAAGTAGTGAACGTTCTTTGTTTTGATGGGACTAGCAGTCCCGGCACGCTGACCAATCAGAAAACTGGGTCAGGGATGCGGGAGCCAATCACGCTTCGAGTTGGAGGTCACGTGGTTTTGTTGTTGTTTGTCAGCTGGGCCAGGCGAGCCGCTCAGCTGATTTCACAGTCAGTTCCACGCAAATGTATATCGCGGGAGGACCTGTGTGCGTCCACACCCAGATGGGCATATTCGTTTACGATAAGGACACCTTTCGGATTGTGACATAGTAGTGGGAGTTTGTGGCTGTCGATTGCTATCAGTGATCTTTATTCTCGTGAACTGGCTGTGTCTGAAATATTTATTTTCCTAAACTTTTCTTAAAACGTTATTTGACTGCACTTAGCATTGTCCACTAGATATCAGCAGTAGATCTTTTTTCTAAAGTGTTCAAGATGTCGACTGGAAAGCGTTTAGCGAAGCGGTCCATCCTGGGTACGCGCGTTGCCTGCTGTCTGGATGATGGAAAGTATTACTCGGGAGTTATATGTGCGGTAAAGACTGTCAACGAAGGAGGTCCTCCAGTGTACTCTGTGAGGGTGGAGGGCGAGAGGCGTGCCAGGGAGGTTCGTGAGGGCGACCTGGTGGGCAGTGGCTTCACGCCCGTTGGCTCTGTGAAGCTTCGCTCTGGGCAGAAAGTATACATAACTCACAATAACCGTGAAGTGTCGGGCAGTGTCCTCTACCACAGACCGAACATCGACGAGGTCCTCATCTCCGTCATCAGCCCAGAGGTACGTTAGTGTTTGCTTTAAGCAGTGTGCTTTGTTAGGAGTAACCTTCAAGTGATGATGTTAGGCATGACTGTTTAAGTGCATTAATCTTTGATATTGTTTTCGATTGTGATTGCAGTTGTATACCAACTACAAGTAATTTAGCGATGTTTAAGCCCCGGAGGCTGTAAACCTGAGCTAAGAGGATATATGCAAGTGCAGTGCAGGCCGTGGCCGCCGCTGCTGTTGCCTGGGGCGCCTTCCTTATTTGGGAGGGCACTCGGCCTTGGGACAGCCAACCAAACACCGCCGACCCCTGCACCATCTGGGTATGGTCCGCCACCTCGCCTCTCCCACACACTCGCCCACACCGACTTCAAACTGATTTAACGTTCACAAATACCGTTCCCCATTTTCCTAACGTTTTATGTTCCTCTCCTTTGTATGTACGTTAACTGCGGTTCTGCCTAACTTGCATTGCTGGCATTTACAAGGGCATTATTTCGTCCTCGAAATGCTTGTTTCTGGAACATTCAAGTTAGTAACGGATGCGAGGATCGCCAGTGCTTGGAAACACGATCACACACAGCATTCACTCACGCATTCTGGGACTCTGCTTTGTTTCCTATACTCTTACTCTATCGCTAAATGTACCTTGTAATGTAATAATCCAGATGAACAAGACTACCTGATGATTACGGACTCAAGAATGTTGATATGTAAATTTCATTTTGTACTGTATTACTAACACTATAAAGTATTTGCACTCTATTTCTAGACCAACACACCCCAGTTTAATTAAATCAAAACCAAATTATACCGTACACACTTTTTTTTACACTATTAATGGCAATAAATTCCGAAGTGGTAAAGGCTAACTAGCTAGCTTAGCCGGTGTTAATGAGCTCTTTTAATAGTTAGCGTGTATATTAACCATCTGATTACATGGTTTGCCTTAAATATGGCGACTATGTTGACAGGGGAGGGGGGGGGGGCGAATCAGTATGGGTGTGAACAGTGCACTTCAAGATGTCAGCTGTGTGTGTTGGCATGAACAGCTTGTGTGATGATATTCCCAGCCAATGGATCGGATCAGAGCCCGTTGTCAAGGCTGGGTCCGCACAGATTCTAATTCATTTTTGAATGAGTGAATGTTAATCAGAAAGGAAAGATCTGAGTGAAAGTTATATTAAGAAGGGATTCGTGTATGATACTCTTTCTGTGTATGAAAGGAGGCCTGTAGGTATGAGCGGAGGAGGCTGGACAAGTGGCCGGCAACACTCGCACGTTTATCCTCGACGTGGCAGGGTCGAAGGCGGTGGACGGGGAGAGGGGTACGGGGGGCAGGGGGGTGGGGTGCCGCTGGGAAGGGGTCTTGACGCGAGCCTTGGACTTCTAGTGAAAGGAATGGCTCGGATTCCGGAATGATGGACGGCGAAGGAGTTCCCAGGCAACAACCGGCGATCCCAAGCATCGGAGCGACACCGGAGGCTAGATGTTGGAGGGGCCCTTGGTAGGGAGGGGGTAGGGCCCTCGGTCGTGAAAGGGAGGAACTACCATGAAGGTGGCGTGCAGGGCGAGTCAGCACACTTGAATGCATCTCTCGTGAGTTGGCGAATGCGAAGTGAAAGTGACGGGGAATTCTCAAGATGTAAGGCGTTCGGGAAGAAGGCATGTAAAGTGGCAGGTCCAGTCAGGTTCGGCGAGCGAGCTGAGCCAGGGAATGCGCCCTACATTCTCCTCGTGAACTGCAGAAATTTCCTTGACAGAGAGGTCAGCCAAAACTCTCCTGTCTGGATTTATTTTTAGTTTTACCTTTTCAACGATTCTATAAATACTTTTAAAGCTGAATCTGAATTTTGAGTCAGACGTGGTTGTTTAAGAAGGGGGACGGAGCCTTCTGGATACTGTTCGTGGAATGCAAATGCAGGAGGGAGACGGCGCGTCTCCCTCCTGCTCTGTCGATGGCAGATGACCTCCTCACACTGGAAAGTTTACTGTCAAATTGGAATGCTGACAAGCGGGGCCGTTAGATAGTGAAGCCATGGAGAATATAAATTGAGAGAGAGAGAGAGAGAGAGAGAGAGAGAGAGAGAGAGAGAGAGAGAGAGAGAGAGAGAGAGAGAGAGAGAGAGACTGTCCTCGCCCCCACTCGCGGTCCCGAATCAAGGCCTGCTCTCCCCGGGTGTAGGACGAAGGCAGCGAGCGAGTGAGGCGGAGGCGGTGTAGGTGGCGTGAAGGTGTTCCCGCGAGGTGTAGGTGGAGTGCCCTTCGTGTGCTAGAAGAACGGGCGCAGTTTCGGCCATTGCAGTGAATAAAAAAGAAGGGGAGGAGAGCAGCGCTTGGTCGTCCATCTCGGGGAATCGAACGAGTGAGGCGGACAAGTTGCAGGCGCTCGTTAGTTTACATGAAGGGAAATGAAACGAATTGGGTTAGGTACGAGAGCGAGGTGACCAGCCTTAGAATTATGCTGCATCTATAGAAGGGATAAGGGTGGTGAGAGGAGGAGGAGGAGGAGGAGGAGGAGGAGGAGGAGGAGGAGGAGGAGAGAGGAAGAGAAGAGAAGAGAGAGAAGGAGGAGAGAGAGAGGAGGAGGAGTGAGGAGCGGAGGAAGGAGGAGAGATGAGGAGGAGATGGAGGAGAAGAGTATGGAGGAAGAGAGGAGGAGGAGGAGAGAAGAGAGAGGAGGAGGAGGAGGAGAGAGAAGGAGGAGGATGAGGAGAGAAGAGAGAGGAGGAGATAGAAATGAGTGAGTGGTGGGTGAGAGAGGGGAGTGAGGATAAGAAGGAGAGTAGAGGAGGATGCAGCAACGAGGAGGAGGAGGGTGAATAAGAGAGGAAGGAGAGAGCAAGGAAGAGGAGTGATGGATGGAGAGAGAGAGGCATGAGAGGACCGGGCGAGGGAGAGGAGAGAGGGGCCACGACGCGAGGATGATGACGGAGTGAGCGAATTTCGAGATCGAGTTTCTACTTGCAGAGCAGGAGGAGAGAGGAGAGGGAGAGAGAGAGGGGAGGAGAGTGAGATGTAGGAAGGGGGATAGATCTTAGCTGGGGGTTGATGGGGATGTGTGGGGTGGGTGTGTGTGTGGAGTGGTGTGTGTGTATGTGTATGTGTATGTGTAGATACGTATGTCCAATCACTAACCTTGACAGTACCGTGCACACTTGACTGCCACAGCGGTCGTTCCTGCCGAGACGGAAGAGCAAGGAAAGCGAGGGTGGCTGCAACTTCCCGGCCCAGACACGCATGTTGCAACCGGGCAAGTCGTAAAGTAGTTGCAATTGCGGTGCCCGACGCGATGTGATGCGAGTGAGCGCATTTCACTTCGGTTTCTCTTCGGCGAGCGAGGCAGGGAGGGCGAAGAGGCGGGGGGGGGGGAGATGCTATGGAATGGGGGGGATATCTATACCGGTTGAGGGGGAGGGGGAGGGGGAGGGGCGTGGGTGACCGGAGGAATGTGATACCCTCTGACCCGGGTCTGGCCGTGTCGACCTACGCAAACACTTGCCGGGCCCTGCCAGAACCCAATCCCTCGGGGGGAAGGCGGGGCTGGGGGGGAGAGGGGGGGGGGTCGGAACGGGTTAGTCGCGGGGTAAAAGCAGGACATTTTGAGAAACCCGTTAAGTGGACGTGACGAGGGAGGAGGTGGTGTGTATATGTATTGCATTCATCTGTGTTCACAGGCCTGTCCCATTATTCCTCCATTTATTCTCAAACGCAGCTTTATACAGGCGAATGAGTGAGAGAGATAGAAGAGAAGAGAAAAGAGAGAATGAGATCATGAGAATGTTTGTGTGGGGGGAGGCGGGCTATATATATAAATAATATGCCCGAGCCAGAACCGAACGCATCGTGGACCCGTTGACCGCAGGAACGTCGAGAGCGAGAATGAAGCGCGATCGTTCGGTCTACGAGGCGGGCGGCTGCGGGGATCCGGTGGGGGGGGGGGGTGACTCTGCTGACGCCGCTGACCTCGATCAGCTGGTGGCACCCCGGCCCGCGCGCTCCGGTAGGCCTCGTCCACTCGCTTCCGCTCTCGCTCTCGCTCGCCCCTGGCGCCCCACGCTTGCTTGCTCCTTTCTGCCTCTTGCTCATCCGTCCGGTCGTACTTGTTCATAAGTACATAGGCCTACATACATACATACATACATACATACATACATACATACATACATACACCATCCTACTACAGGACAGGGCGTTCTGGTAAGGGGGGTCACGGTTAGTCCGGGTAAAGCGGACATTGAGAAACGTTAGTTTACATGGAGGGAGGAGTGGTGTGTAGTAGTGTGCCATTCCTTTCCCCCTGCAGATTCCGTCCATTTTCTCAACCTCTTTTTTTTATTTCTATAGGTAAAGATAGCTCAAATTTTACGGCATGGGAATGAGACTGACATGTTGGCTGGGGCGGGCGCCATGGTAGTAGAATAATATTCCAGCCAGGAACAACGCCGGCCGTTGACCGAACTTCGAACCGAGATGTTGACAGTCTTGATGTTCGATTCTAGACGGTGCGGCGCGGGTCCGTGGGCGATGAGGGATCGTGATTTTGCTTGCATTGAGCGTGGTTGCCCTTTGCCTCCCCGGTGGATTTTTTTTCCCGGCCCATCCTAGCCTCGTTACCGTCACTGACTTCGTTGGCTTCCACCCGGCTGGCCAGCGTCAGCTAATTCCTTGCCCATGGGATCAACGCGCCGGTCGACTTCGATCCCTCGAATTCATATTGGCCTACATCAGTACTGAGTACCATCTCATAAACCATTCGACATCATACGCCACCACATCATACATACATACATACATACATACATACATACATACATATATACATACATACATTCGTACATATGTACTCACGCACTTACTTACCTACTTGCATACATACTTGTATCCTCACACATAACCTCCTCCTGAGTGCGAGTTCAGAGACGCAAGAGAAGTGTGCGGCGTTGTGTGCGGTCGACGTAAAGCAAAGCAAAGCAAACTAAGCTTGCCCAGACCTACGCCGTGAAGGGAGGAGGCTGCCCTCCCTCGCGCCGCACTGGGAGGCTGAGTTCATCCGCGCGTTTGCGAGGGATTCGGAGGGACTGATTGGGAGCAAGGTCGGGGATTGGGTGTTCGGATCCGGATTAGTTGTTCGGGAAGAGTGAGAGTCGAGACCGATCGGAGTGGGAAAGAGGGAGGGAGAGGGAGAAAGAGAAAGAGAAGGGCTCAAGGGTGATGCTCGCTCGAGGCGTTCCTCGGCTTCTGCAGGTGGAAGGGTCTGCCGAAGGTTGTGCTCCTTCGTGAACCGTCTGCGGCAGGAGTCGAGGCTCAAGGTTAGTTTACATCGTCACCAAGGGCGCAGGAGCCGCGGGTGGAGATGGGCGTGTGGGCGGCACAGGGAGGGCGAGGCCGGGCTCTGCAACCAAGGACATGCAGTGTTGTATTTCGTCATGGCCACTTCCCGGAGTGCGCCTGCATGCAAGGGCACGCGTGCCGGGATGCCGAGGGCAGGCTCAGCGACAGGCTGGACGGCCGCGGATCCCAGAAACAGCGAGCCTGCAGCGGAGTCGAGGCGGCGGCGTCTTGGCCTGGTGGACGCCGGCGGCCATATTTGTGCAGGTGCAGTCGTGTTACGCTGCCCGTTATGACTACATGGCAACATCGTATACCCTGCGCAGTGCGCATGCGCGCTGCACCGGCAAGTTACTCTCTCGGTATGA
Source organism: Penaeus monodon (assembly GCF_015228065.2). Taxonomy (NCBI): domain Eukaryota; kingdom Metazoa; phylum Arthropoda; class Malacostraca; order Decapoda; family Penaeidae; genus Penaeus; species Penaeus monodon. The sequence continues at coordinate 56,923,970 of NC_051391.1, forward strand.
GAACGGTTCGAATACTGTAAAAGAAAATTGCAGCTGTTGTTTTATTTAGAGGAGGCTTTCCCTCATGGCCCGTGCTGCCTCCACCGCAAAGCAAGGCGGCTGTGCGCTATGAGTAAATTCGCCGGGCGCGCAGAGGCCGCCTTCCAGAGCGTCACTGTGCGAAGTGTGAGGGCGGGATTCTCCGTGCAAATGCCCCCAAGGAACAACTCAGCGTCGTCCTCCTCTTGCGCTTCAAGTGGCACTCTGCTCGCCTCCTCGTCCCTCCTGGACACACCTCGGGGCAGGATCCTTGGCGGCCGCCATTTTTGCTGCCAGCAGGATCCATCCTCGGTCCCAGGCCCATACACGGCCCCATTAAGCAGTGGCCTCAACCGAACCCTCTCCCTTCCCCTTCCCCCTCCTTCCCTTCCCCTCCCTCTCCTTCCCTTCCTCTCCCTCTCCTTCCCTCCCCCTCCCTCTCCTTCCCTTTCCCTCCCTCTCCTTCCCTTCCCCTCCCTCTCCTTCCCCTCCCTCCCTCCAGCGCCTTGCCATTCTCCGTCCAGCCTCGTCCAGGGGTCGGGAAGAGCTCGCATCGCCCTGCCTTCACGGGGGTGGCGGCTCAGGGCGAGGTCGTCGATCCTCCCAGGGCGCGCGGGAGACGTACCTGTGGGGACGCTCGCCTGGTCTCCGTGCCGTTTGTGGCCGCGCGGCGATAAGGCTCTTGTCGGCGGGATCTTGCCGTTGCATTTCTCTTGGGAGCTCAGGGGGGCGTATGAGTCCGTTGCTTAGCGATGTGCGGTGTTTTTCGCTCGTCCTAGAAGGTTGGTATCAGGAAGGGCATCCGGCTGGGGCATCAGGCTTGTAGTCAGAAAAGGCTAGGCAAACTTACCCGCAGCCCAAGACGCTTATAGAGGAAGGACACGAAGAAAAATAAACATGTCATCACTCGGCATTCGCAGTCGTGAGGCCTTCTCTTCCGCCCAAACAGACTGCTGTCGCGTCGTGTGTTGAAGCAGGGTGGAGGTGAAAGTAGTAGAGGCTTTATCAGTTACCTGGGCCTTTGTGATACTGGTGGGGGCGAGGGAGTAAATAGCAATTATGTTAATGATAAAAGGCGTTGCGTGTTGCGGCGCGGCGCACGGTCGAGGGAGGCAGCGGCGTCCGAATTCGCAATGCGCGCAGAGAGGAAATGAAACAACCATAATAAGTATCGAAACGAAGGCCTGTCGTGAGAACCAGATCTGTTGGAAAGAACAAAAAATAGTATTCAAGCATCTTGTTACTTTGCTTGAGGAGGAGTAGTGCGGTGGAACTCGAAATGGGCCTACGCCTTGCTCTCGCTGCGACCCGCTTTCGAGGCGCCCCTCTTCCCCCCCTGCCCCGTCTCCTCCTCCTCCTCCTCCTTCTTCTTTTTCTTCTCCTCCTCCTCATCATCATCATCATCATCATCATCTCATCATCTCTCATCATCATCTCATCATCATCATCATCATCTCATCATCATCATCTTCTTCTTCTTCCTCTACCTCCTCCTCCTCATCTCCTTCCTCCTCCTTTTCTTCTCCTTCTTCTTTTACTTCCTCATCTTCTCCTCCTTCCTTTACCTCCTCATTTTCTCCTCCTCCCTCCTCCTCCTCTCCCTCTTCCCCTTCCTCTTCTGCCCCATTTCTTCCTCGTGGCTCTCCCTCTCAAAAGTCTCCGCAACTTAATACGTAATAGCAGGAGCACGACAGTGGTGGCGGTCTACGTCGCTCGTCCTCAGCTGTGCGGTGCATGCGCGTGCGTTCCTGCATGCGTGCTCTCCCTCTGTCCGTCTCTGTCTCTGTCGTCTCTCTCTCTCTCTCTCTCTCTCTCTCTCTCTCTCTCTCTCTCTCTCTCTCTCTCTCTCTCTCTCTCTCTCTCTCTCTCTCTCTCTCTCTCTCTCTCTCTTTCTCTCTGTTTGTTTGTTTTGCTATCTGCCAGTCTGTCTGTCTGTTTGCATGTCTGCCCGTCTGTGTATGAACTGACATTATACAGTGCCAATGGGGATTTCGAATGCCTTATCAGCCCGTATCCTCCTTTGTCTTCCTATTCGGCGCTGTGAACCTCTGCCTGCTTTCGGCTCGTCCTCCGTGTAGCACTTCCTAGTGCGATTGTTCTTATCCGCAGTTGTCTAGTTTTTATGTTTCGTTTTGACAAGGTCGCGTTTGTTTGTTGATTGATTATTATTTTGTTGTTATTTTTTTCTTCTAATTCTGATTTCCTGTTCTTTTTGTACTTCTTTCCTGTTCGTATTTTTTTTTTCGGATATCGTTCCTTTTCCTCCTCCTCCTCCTCCTCCTCTTCCTTCTTTTTTTTTTCTTCTTTCCTCCTTTTTATCTTCCTCTTTCTCTTTCACTTCCTCTTCCGCCTCTTCCTGCAACTTCCCTCCTCCTCTTTTTTCCCCTTTTCCTCCCCTCATTCCCTCGCTTCCTCCTTCCCCTTTGGCATTCATCCTCCCCTCTCCCCTCTCGCCCTTCGCGCCTCCTCCCCCTGGCTGGACGTGGGGGGGGGTCCTCAGCCGGTACAGTATCTGTCGCTCCCAGACGCCCTGTTGCCTGTTGCCATGTGCTCTGCAGTGTGATCAACATGGTCTCTTTCGCTCTATCTCTTTCCTCTCCTGCTCTTTCGCTCTTGGCCCTCACTCGGTCGATCCAGGCAAGTATTTCATTCTCTCTCTCTCTCTCTCTCTCTCTCTCTCTCTCTCTCTCTCTCTCTCTCTCTCTCTCTCTCTCTCTCTCTCTCTCTCTCTCTCTCTCTCTCTCCCTCTTTCTCCCTCTCCCTCCCTCCCCCCTGGTCCCCCACTCGCGCGCCTCCCTCTTACGCCCTGCGAGCGAGGGAGAGCGGAGGCCGAGTGGCGCGTGTCGGTCGTCCTTGTTGCCATGGGAGCTCTCGCGCGTCGTGGCAACAGCCGCGGGCAACTGCGCTCGCCTCCGTCCCCCGCGAGGCCGAGTCGGAGCGATGCGGTGCCGCCGCCGCGAGCCGAAGGTGGCACTTGTTGCGGCGGCGGCGTCCCCCTCGCCTCACACGCCTGCCGTCTTCCAGTCTAGCATTGTCCGGTGGGCGGCGACGACCCGAGAGACGTGGCGTCTTCCGCCGTCTGGCATCGCGGCCGCCCATTCATGGCCGCCTTGATTGGTGGTGTCACGGGGAAGGCGCTGGCACGCGGCGGTGCTTCATGGCTCGGGGGGGGGGGTAGTGTGATAGAGAAATTTGCATGCATACTGAATCAGGTACTTACATCTCGGAAAAAGCGAGATAACACGAAGCCTCATCTTCATAAATCCCTTCCTGAGCTCACGTTATCTCATACATAAATGAAAATACAAGAGGCTTTATACTATCAAAATATGAATGTGCTCTTGAGGAGGAAAAAAGGAGAGGGGAGGATAGAAGGTGATGGAGAGAGAGAGAGAGAGAGAGAGAGAGAGAAATAGAGAGAGAGAGAGAGAGAGAGAGAGAGAGAGAGAGAGAGAGAGCAAGCGAGCAACCTGTCCTCGCTGAGCCATCCCGCGGGCATCCTCCTTCCCCTCGTCGTCTTGCCTCTCACCAACCCCCCCCTCTCTCTCTCTCCCCCTCCTTGTCGGATCTCCCCCACGCCCCCTCTCCCCCACGCCCCCTCTCCCCCACGCCCCTCCCCCCTACCAACTCCCGCATGCATGTGGAAGGCCACAAGCAACGCAGCGCGAGAAGGAGAGGGGAGAAAGGTAGAGAGAAAGGGAGAAGGAAAAGAATAAAGGAGGAAGAAAAGAGCCAACGCGGGGCTAAGTAAACCCTCGGGCGCTGCTGACAATCGCGTGGCTTCCGAGCGTCTCCGAAACCCCCGCTTCGCTACGCCTCTCGGAATGTGCGAAATGTAAGATTTCTCTTCATCTTTTTTCTCTTTCTCTGTCGTGTTTAATGAAACCTTTTCGCGCTGGCAGATTGGCGCTCTGGGAATAAAAAAAGGCACGAGTTTGAGAGCGACAGTCAGCTCGCCGTCGGTCCCCCGTCGGTCCCCCGTCGGGTTTCGTTTCCAGCCGATGCTTCGTGTCATTCTGAGACCTGGAATCATGGAAATAAGTGTCTTAACGTGGAATGAAAAGTCATGCCAGGGAAGGAGAAATGGCGAATGAAGAAATCTTTCGGCGGCCATGGCG
>NC_051391.1:56933105-56947901 GCF_015228065.2 Penaeus monodon
ATCCTACAAACTCCGATAATGGTTTTGTATTTTTGTCGCGAGGAGGAAGAGGAGGAGAGAGAGGGAGAGGGAGAGGGTTGAGGAGAGGAAGAGGGAGAGGGAGGAGGAGATGGAGGAGGAGATGGAGGAGGGGAGGGAAAGGGAGACGGAGACGGAGACACAGAAAGGAAGAAGAGACAAGGGCGACGACGGGGGAAATAGGGGAATAGGAGGAGGAAGATTACGAAGCATCCGGAATGACTGTAGGAATGAGGTGCTGATGAGAAGAGAGGGAGAAAAAAGCGAAGGAGATGAGGAGACAAAGCGACCTGGTCCGGAAGAGGGTCCTGCCCCGGCGAGAGGGAGGGGGAGGGGGGGCGACGCTGGGGCTCCGGGAGGCTTTTTACTCGACAGAAATACGTCTTGTTGAGAGGAAGGTGGGAAGAAGCTTTAGAGAAAATGGCGAAAAGAAGAAGAAGGAGGAAGGGAGGGCGAAAAGAAAGGAGAGGACGGAAGACGACGGTAACAAGCAGAAACGAGAGGAGAAAAGAGAGAGCAGATTGTGAGGTTTGGCCTTCCTTGCCCGCGATGGCCCAGAGTCGCCTCCGCGGGGGAATCGCAAGGTCCCTTTGCGCGCCTTGGGTCCCTGGTACCAAGGCCCAGACTGGTATTGTCCTTGTGCCTCTCTCTCTCTCGCTCTCTCTCTCTCTCTCTCTCTCTCTCTCTCTCTCTCTCTCTCCTCTCTCTCTCTCTCTCTCTCTCCTCTCTCTCTCTCTCTCTCTCTCTCTCTCTCTCTCTCTCTCTCTCTCTCTCTCTCCCTCCCTCCCTCCCTCCCTCCCTCCCTCCCTCCCTCCCTCCCTCCCTGCCTCCCTCCCCCCTCCCTCTCCCTTCAGTGTGTTTCCCTTGGGTAGGAAAAGCCAAGCCAAGGCTCATCAAGGCAAGGCAAGCCAAAGGAAGTCATAGGAAGACAAAGCAAAGCCACGTCGGCCTAGGCTGGGTCAGGGTGAGGAGCGCCGGCGGGTTGGAAGCGCAAGCCACAGTAGCACCAGAATGTCTCGATTCCGATTCTGAGTTCGCGAGAGTGTGGAGCCCTTTTGTTTCTTTGTGCGGCTCGGGCCTTGCGCCTTCTCCTCGGGTCCCTGCTCTCGGCTCAGGCGGTAGAGTGACCGCTCGTCTTTCTCCGGTTCATGCTTTTACTACGCTGCGTGGATATGTTTATTTTTATTTATTTTTCTTTGTGACGAATGAGAATTTATCGGTATTTAAGGTCAGTGCGAAAATTGTAACCCGTTTTTTCCCCTCCAAAAAATGCATGCGGAGCGTCGGGAATTCGCAAAGAATGGACCTGATCGAATTGTTGCTATGGGCGAAGTAACCCCCTTTCCTCCCCCTCCCAGGCACGAACCCCGAGGACTGAGGATTGGCGTTGGCGTGGGTGGGGAAGGGAAGGAGAGGGTGGAAGGGGGGGGGAGATCATTGCAGGTGAAGCGTCGGCGGCGGCGGACGCGTCGATTAGGCAGCGGACGCTAATTCCCGACCAGCGTTTCTTTGGCGAGTCGCCGCCGTTCGTGCACGCGGCGACGGAAACCCCGGGCTGCACTGGAGGGCTTCCTGCGGGGGGAGGGGGAGGGGTCTCAGCGAGGGGCGTTCAGACTCGGCGAACTCCGCGGGATTAGGACTGGCGATGGGCGCTTGCAAGAACGGGAGGAGGACAAGAATGGTGAGAATAGAAGAGTGGGAAGGAGAAAGAGGAGAAACAGAACGGAGAGAAGGAGAAGAAGAAAGAGGAGATGGAGAGGAAGAGGGCAGAGGAGGAGGGTCCGCGGCAGGGAAGATTAACAAGGGAGTGGGGGGGCGGGGGCGGAGGCGTAGAGTAGCAGGCACTCCAACTCTGGAGAATGAGAGTGCTCCAGAGGAGTGCCACACCCACTCCCGTGATCTGGGTGTCCCTTCCGTGCCCCCCCCCCCCGGTTAACCCCTCCCTCTCTCCCTCACGCACGCTACCGTCGGCGAGCGAGCCCTTTCAACGACTCCCCCCCTCCCCCTGCATCCCCCCTGCATCCCCCCCAGCTTCTCAGGGTTCAACGACCGCCAACTGCTGTAAACTGTAGACTGCCTGTCCGACTTGCGCGCGCATGTGTACCCCCGTTCCGTCCCTCGCAGAGTGCTGGTCAGGCAGGTCGCAGGCTTTGTTCAGCCGCCCCTCACTCCTAGGGGCCCTGAATCTAGTCCCTGGAGCCCCTGACACGAGGACGCGCCAGGACAGGAGCGGAGGCAAAGGCGCCTCGCCATGAAAGAGTTTTGAAACTTTTTTTTTTGTCCGTTCATTTGCATCAGTCATTCGGTTACGTAACAAGCCAGGGCGTGTCTCAAATGCCCCCTCTTACATTACGTTAAATCTTATTCAGGATTTTTTTTTTTTTTTTGAAAGACGCAAAACGTGTTTGTTATCGAGTGTAACTGTTACCGAGGCAGCAACAGACGCCGGCACTTTCCCTGCTTCGTGAAAGAAAAACCGAACACAATAGTTGGTTGCAATGTTGCAGTGAATTGAAATATGCAGAATCTTTGCTATTCCAGGCAAGAGCGCGGATAAAAGTGACTCGTGCGAGGAGGAAGCTGGCACAGTTTATTTTCGGTAAAAATTTTCCTAGCGCCGGGGTGATCGTCCGATCCCGCGCGTTCGTTACTCCTCTTCAGACCGTTACCAGAATAGATTTACTGTTACCTCACTGATATAAGGACTGTCGCGTGCAGATCTCGGATAGGGCTTTCTCGGCAGTCCCAGAGGATTGACTAACATTTTGTGACAAAAGAATTTGGAGAAAAAAAAAGAGGCAAGCCAGGAATTGCGCGGTACTCTTCTCGTCCTTTGTTTGGGTAGAAGCGGCAGCGTCGCGCGGGAGAAGCGGCAACGCGCGTGGGGTTTGTTATGGTGTGACGTCACAAGGTCGGGGGGTCCGCCAGCCGGTGGGGGAGGGGGAGGGGAGCCGGGAGGCGGAGGCGGAGGGGAGCGGGGAGGCGGAGGCGGAGGGGGAGGGGGAGGCGGAGGGGAAGGGTACGCGCCTACTGTGATGGGAAGGAACTTGGTTTCTCTAAAGGCATTCGTAGATGGAGGGAGGCCACACGGCGTCACTCGGATCAGATTTGGCGTCTTGAGCGTCCGAGAGAGATGGCTTGCACTCTGCTCTGGTTTGGTCGTGCGCGCGAGGCCGGCGATTGCGGTGTCGGTCGGCCAAGCCTTCCCCGAGGATATGGCGATAGAAAACGGAGCTAATCACCGCCGATCAAAACCGCAAATGACACGTAGATTCATTAATGGATATTTGATCACCAAACCCTTTCCTCCCCTTCGTCATTATTGGTCTGATCAAGGCCGCGGAGTGACTGGCTGCGAACAAAAGCTGGCCTTGTTGGGCGAACTGTGTCTAGTGATCATGTTAAATGTCGTGGCAGGCTTTGTCACTCGGCTCGCCCGGACGCAGGGCAGAGAAATGATCATTCGTCGGCTGGAAGCATTTCACCAACACTCCAGTCAGCGCAACTGCGTCGTATGTGGCTGTGCTCACCCCCCCACCCATCCTCGATCCCCAAACCTCTCTACCTCTTCTCTCTGATGCTCTCTTTACCTGCCTTTCTCTTGTATTCTCTTCTGTCCTCTCATCTCCTTTTCTCTTCTCAGGTCCATTCTCTTTTTCTTTTTCTCTCCTCTTCTCGCCTCTCCTCTCCTCTCGTCTCCCCTCCTCTCTCCTGACTCTTCTCTCTCCTCTGTCTCCTCTCCGTTTTGTTTCATTTCATTTCTCTTGTCTTCATCTCCCTGGTCTCGTTTGTTATATTTTATAAAATCTCTCTCTCTCTCTCTCTCTCTCTCTCTCTCTCTCTCTCTCTCTCTCTCTCTCTCTCTCTCTCTCATTCTCTCCATTCTCGCATTCTCTCTCGCATTCTCTCTCGCATTCTCTCTCATTCTCTCTCTCATTCTCTCTCTCATTCTCTCTCTCTCTCTCTCTCTCTCTCTCTCTCTCTCTCTCTCTCTCTGCTCTCTCGCTCTCTCTGTCCCCGTGCCTGCAGTGTATATAATGTTACTCGTTCCCCTCTGCGTACCCAACTCTCGCTCCCTCTCGCTGGGGTACAGACGGTGCAAGGGCGCTGATCGATGAACATTTTTCGTCCCCTGAACCTGTCGACGCCTGAACTACCGGGTGGAAGTGGGTGGATGCGGTGGAGGAAAGAGGGTGGATGGTGGAGAATGGAAGGTGGAGTAGAGGTGGCGATTTGGGTGTTTGGTTGGATCCGTTAAGGGGTGGAAAGGGTGTTGGGTGTTGTGAGAAGAGCCTCGGAAGATTGATGGGGACTCGAAGGAAATGGCGGGGAAGGATCCATGGGGGATTAAACACACACACAGAGAGAGAGAGAGAGAGAGAGAGAGAGAGAGAGAGAGAGAGAGAGAGAGAGAGAGAGAGAGAGAGAGAGAGAGAGAGAGAATGATGCATTATTCATTTAGTTTCTATCCATCGTCTTCTCCTCCTCGTTCTTTTTGTCCTCCTCCTCCCCCTCCTCCTCCTTCTTCTTCTTCTTCTTCTTCTTCTTCTTCTTCTTCTCCTCCTTCTTCTTCTTTCTTCTTCTTCTTCTCCTCCTCCTCCTCCTCCTCCTCCTCCTCCTCCTCCTCCTCCTCCTCCTCCTCCTCCTCCTCCTCCTCCTCTCTTCCTCCTCCTCCTCCTCCCGGAGGCTCTTTCCAACATAGCGTACCCAGCCTCTCTCGCTCGATGACATACTGTGCGGGGGGGGGGGGTGCAGTTACACAATCCACCTCTTTTTAATCCTTTCACTTCTTTGCAAACCTTACTATCTCCCCAATATTATATAGAGTTGTCTAAAATGAGCGAATCTCCCGAATGTCATGTAGAGGGATCCAAAAGGAACGAATGCAGGGTCTGGAATGAAGACAATTCAGACGATTAACAATCATGAAAGTTGGCAATCAGCGTCGTCCTCGTTGTGGTTGAAACTAATGTTCTCGAGAGTAATGCTTGTGTGGCTTCGCGCGACGACTCATTAAGGTGTTGTCTGCGCGAGTAACCAGACGCGAGCAGACCAGGAGGAGAGGCGGAAGGGCTACGTGGCCAGGGGAGCGTATCGGGTGGGTGTTGATCTCTCTGTCTGTCTGTATGTCTCTGTCTCTGTTTCTTCTCTGTCTGTCTGTGTGTGTCTCTCTCTCTGTTTCTGTCTCTGTCTCTCATCTCCTCTCTCTCGCTCATCTCTCTCTCTCTCTCTCTCTCTCATCTCTCTCTCTTTCTCTCTTTCTCTCTTTCTCTCTTTCTCTTTCTCTCTTTCTCTCTTTCTCTCTCTCTCTCTCTCATATATATATATATATATATATATATATATATATATATATATATATATATATATATATATATATATATATATATCACCCTTCACTTCCTCGTAGCCCATTAATCTCTATCTATCTATCTATCTATCTATCTATCTATCTATCTATCTATCTATCTATCTATCTACCTGCACCTGTCTGGGCCCCCTCTTGCCTCCTCTTGCTCTCCGCGACCTGTCGATCTCCATCCTAAGCGGCACGGACGCGTCAGGCACGCGCTGGTGCGCATGCGTGCATTCTCCCGCGATTTCTCCGGGATGGAAGGAGACAGTTAACGGCGAGAGTAATCGTTTCCATTGGCGAGGAAATCGAATGCGGGATTTAGGGTATCGGAGCGTGGAGGGAAGGAAGGGAAGGGAAAGGGGGAGGGAAGGAAGGGAAGGGAAGGGAAGGGAAGGGAGGGAAGGGAGGGAGGAAAGGAAGGGAGGAAAAGAGGGGGTGGGGATGCGAGACGAAGAGAGGAAGAAGCAGGGACAGAAAGGAAAGAGAATGGGGAAGGGGAAGAATGAGCAAGAAAGGCGATAAGGAGAAAGGAGAAATCTTGGGCAAAATACAGAAGATGAAAGAGAGAAAGGGAAATCCTGGCGGGACAAACAGCCTGAGGCGGCCTGGGGGCTTCACCCTCTCCCCCCTCTCCCTCCTCCTCCTTTCCTCCCTCTCCCTTCTCCTCCTCCTCCTCCTCCTCCTCCTCCTCCTCCTCCTCCTCCTCCTCCTCCTCCTCCTCCTCCTCCTCCTCCTCCTCCTCCTCCTCCTCCCCCCCTCCTCCCCATCCCCCCTCCCTCCCTCCTTCCCCTCCGTCCGCGTCGCCCACAGCCTCCGAGCGCCTTGAGATCCTGCCTCGCGCTCCGTGTGAGAGCCTGGATCGAATCCTCCGATAATGACGCTTGCCGCGAAGGAAGTTGCGGCTGCGGTTCAAGGGAAGCTCGGGCCGCGTGCTCTCCGCTCCTTCGCTTTAATCTCGGGTCTTCGCTTCTCGTCTTTGTGGAGGCGAGGGAAACGGCCTGTTTGTTTGCACGACGTTTTGCCGAAGGAGGAAGGCTGATCGAGGCAGGGCTGTCTTTCGGGGGCGCTCGGAGGGGTCCTTCGTGGCGTCTCTCCCTCTCTCTCTCCCTCCCTCTCTCTCTCCCTCTCTCTCTCTCTCCCTCTCTCTCTCTCTCTCTCTCTTCTCTCTCTCTCTCCTCTTCTCTCTCTCTCTCTCTTCTCCTCTCATCTCTCTCTCTCTCTCCTCTCTCTCTCTCTCTCTCTCTCTCTCTTCTCCTCTCTCTCTCTCTCTCTCTCTCTCTCTCTCTCTCTCTCTCTCTCGGTTGTTTGCGCTTTTCGTCGGGGGCGCCTCGGGCGCAGGCTCTTCGCTGTCGGCTCTGCTCTCGCTTTCTGTGTTTTTTTTCTTCATCTCGTCTTTTACTCGCTTTTACATCTCTCCTTCACCATCCGCCGCCCGCCCCCACCCCCCACTCCTCCACCTCCATCCTCCTCCTCCTCCTCCTCCTCCCCTCCACTCCCTCCTCCTCCTCCTCCTCCTCCTCCTCCTCCTCCTCCTCCTCCTCCTCCTCCTCCTCCTCCTCCATCACCACCACCCCCACCGCTATCGCTGCGCAGGGAGCGCTTTCCCTCCACGCGAGGAGTCGCTGCTTCAGCCTCGTCTCCCGCGCCGCTCGGAGGCAGGAGGAAGAGCGCTAATCTCACGAATCTTTTTGTATGTAAATCCCTCCTGCGTAGGCGTGTCGCGGCCTCCATTTTAGTAGGCCAGCTGGGAGGGCGAGAAGGGAGGAAGGTGGGAAGGGAGGAAGCGAGGAAGGTGGGAAGGGAGGAAGGGAGGGCAAAGAGGAAAAGGGTTGAGAGGAGAGACACTCGGAAATTTTATCTCCATAAAACGGCGCCGCGGGTTTGTTTGTGCGTCGGCGGTCACAGGTACGAGGCCAGGTCAGGAGATTCGGGTTGGGGGCGGGTGGAAGGAGGGTGAAGGGGTAGAGGGGGGGGAGTGCTTGACCCGACGAGCGCATCCCCTCCCCACCCCTCCCGTCCCCTCCTCCCCTCCATCCAACACGCCACCGCCGCCTCCGCTGGCCTACAGATGCTATGAAACTCTAGACTCCTGAAGACGAGGAGAAAGTGCAAGCGTGTGGCGGGACTTCCTGACGAGGAGGCCGCTCGTGCCGCAGGAGTCAGGGAGAGGGAAGAAGGGCCAGCTCAGGGCTCCAGGGCCGCGGGGTGGGAGGGCAGGCGAGGCGTTGGGAACGAGGGTTATCACGCATAGATAACACAGTTACATCGGGGAAAATTCGGTTGGGAATCCCAAGGAAAAGGAAATGAAAAAGATAAAGGAAAAGGAAACGGAAAAAGAAAAGAAGAAGAAGAAGAAGGAGGAGGAGAAGGAAAAGGAGAGGGAGAGGGACGGAATTGAAATAGCCAAGACTCTCTGAACATCCGAAACGCTTCTTATTTTTGACGAAGCAGCTTCGACTCGAAACAACACGGATTTTGTGTTTACTTGCCGACTGCGGTGGCGTCTCGTTTCAAAGAGGGTACCTGTTGGCAGCGGGAAGGCGGCGGGGAGAGGGTGGGAGGGGAAAGGGGGGAGAGGGAGAAGGAAAGCGAAAAGGAGAGGGTAATAGTAGAAGGAAAGGGGGAAGGAGAAAGAGGAGAGAGAGGGGGGGGGGATGAGAGGGAGCGGGGAAGGAAGACGGAGCTGGAGATAGAGATGGAGGGGGAGCGGGGGGGGGGGCGTTGAGGAGGGCGAGCGAGACGAGGTCATCCAGTGGTCAGTTTCTCTCCTCGCGGCGAGTGGTGGACGGCTTAATGGAGGCGGAGGCGTATCGAAAATAATGAAATGGGATAAAAATGGAAATGGTGAAGCGAAAGGGGAAGAGGGGGAAGGGGGAGGGATGGAGGGAGGGGAGGGGGGAAGGGGGAAGACTACCGCTCTCGCCACAAACTTAGTGCTTTGCGAACGACACACTGGAAAATATGATTCCACCCCGCACCCCCCATAGATATAGAAGGCGCGGGCGGGGGAGGGGAACAGGGTCAGACAGACAGACATACACACTATTTTAACGTCCGTCTCCCCCCCCCCCCCCAAACCTCTTTAAAGAGACAAAACATCCGAAGGAACATCAGAAAACCGCAAAACCATATCTAATTAAGCCGAAGCGAAGCCCTGGACGCGAGCGGGGAGAAGCGGGGAGAAGCGGGGCCGGCGGGGGAGATGTGTTGTCGTTCAGGTAATTAGCTCGTGATAACCAGCCTGGGCTCTGGGGGAGGGGGGGAGGGGAGTGGAGAGTGAGGGGGAGAGGAGGGGAGTGGAGGGAGAGGGGGAGGGGGATGGGGAGGGGCACCAGGGCCTAAGACTTGTGCTTAGCGTAGGACTATACCACACTTCTCTTCTGCTTCTCGTGTTTCTTTCCTTCTCTCTCTCTCTCTCTCTCTCTCTCTCTCTCTCTCTCTCTCTCTCTCTCTCTCTCTCTCTCTCTCTCTCTCTCTCTCTCTCTCTCTGTCTATATATTTATTTATTTATTTATTTATTTATTTATGTTATTTATTTTATTCATTCATTCATACGCACACATAAACACCTCTAAACGCACACCTACACACCTATCAGTCTATCTCCCCCATTCTCTTGCCGGCCCCTTCCCTTTCTCTCTTCAATATCCCCTCCTCCTTACCTGAGAGACTGTAGCCTGTGCCTTTTATCTGCGTGTAAATCTTATTGTTTACAGGGGAGATACCTCATTCCTAGCCTACCTACCGTCCCTGTCTGAGACACTGTTTCGTCTCTGAATATCTTAATCACAAGAAACAAACGGGCGTGGTGTTTTTTTTTTTTTAAGTTTTTATGTGTTTCATTTTTTTTCCAGTTGTTGGAGTTAATATATTATTGTTAAGGAGGTTATTTTCACCGTAATGTGATACTTGGTGTTTGCCTGCTAAGAAGAATGTTTATGGTCGTTATTATGAATGTGTTGTATGTTGCTTGTTCGATTTTTTTGGGTTAGTTACTTTTTATTCTCTTTATTTTATTTTATTTTTATTTAAATAATATACTTTTTTTATTAGTTATGGACATACCTTTTGAGGACGGTATTGTAATATGATACTAGTTCTTTGTATAGTAAACAGAAGAACGCTTTCGGCTGTTATTATGCCTGTGAACGCAAAATGAGATTGACAGGACAGGACAAGGGAAATTAATTTTCGAAAGCAGGGTAGACGCTAGTGGGCGGTCGGATAGGCAGCGCGGTGTCATGGGCTGTGAGTAAGCTAGCGATAAAATGTGAATGTCGAGCGCTGTCATGGGCGAGGGTCCGGGCTAATGGACTGTAGTGTGAAATGGTTATCGGTGCGTTTCGTTGTTTTCCTTGAAAGTGCATTGATACTCGGATTCTGTGGAATAGAAATCGCGGAGTGAGGAGAGAGGAGAGGAGAGTAGAATAGAATAGAATAGAATAGAATAGAATAGAATAGAATAGAATAGAATAGAATAGAATGAGCTGAAAAGAAACGAAGAATGCACAGGAATTCTGTGTATTTATTCCTGGGAAATGCTTATGATTCCGTAGAAAGCGGATACAGCATGAGGGCGTTTTGGCCAGGGTGGCCGAGAGGCTCGGGACGCGGGATGCCGTCCTCGTAATGAACTCGACCGGAGAGCTCTCAGCCCTGGAGAGGAACGTCGCCATTGCGGTCGTCTGCCTCCTCGTTTAAGGTTAAGGTTTCTCGCGCGCGGTCGCCTCGGTCACTCCCGCAGCCCCCTCGATTCCGTTTTGATTTAGGCTTATTATGCCGTTGTTACGTATCATTACATGATTATAGCGGCCCTGATAAATTCGGTTTGGGAATGGAAGAGGGACGGGGAGGCGTGGCGGAGGTTAGAGGTGTGGGCTATTTATAAGTGGAACCGAAGTGAGCTGCTTGTCCATGGCGGTTGGATGTTGCCAGGCTCTGTGGGTGACTTGGCGACGCGCTGGGAGCCTCGTACTTTCCTAATCTTCACGTTTTTCTTCACGCTAAATCGTGTTTTATTTACACATTTTCGAAAGAATAGACTGTCTGTACTTATAGAGGTGGAGAGAGTGAGGTAATGTCGAGCGAAGGCGGGCGGGGCGGGCGTCTGTGGGCCGCCGGTTCATGGCTATGGCGGAGGGACATGCAACCGACGCCGAGGGTGCTGCGGGCGGGAAAGGGCGTGGAGGGGGGGGAAGAGGGGAGAAGGACAGGAACTTTCAGAGAGGGAGGAAGGGAGAGAGAGGAGAGGAGAGTAGAGAAAGAGAAAGAGAGAAGGCGGGGGCAAGATCGAGAGAAGGGGTATAGACGCAACCGTAGCGGAGCCGGCAAAAACCGGAAGAACGGGTTTTCATACAGACGGGCCCGAGACGTCCATGCATTCCCTAGCCTTCAGGAGAGCGTCGGATGAGGCCAAGGAACACGAGCCTCGGAATTAGGGGCTCGTAGGCCTAGCCGATAGGCCTCGGAACGAGGGCAAAAAATGTCCTGCTTCTCGGTGCAATTAGAAGGCGGAGAGAGATAAGAAAAGGGAGGAAAAAGGAATCGGGGTCATCCGGGGATTTATTCCTGTTCCGGGAAGGGAATTTTCCCGATAAATGGGGGAAAAAGAGCGGGATAGGGGGGAGGGAGAAGAAGAGAAAGAAAGAGGAAGAGGAAATGAAGTTATGAGACGGAGGTTTAATGACAAGGGGATAGCATAGAGATAGAAAATATACATATACAGATCCACGGGGCGCACTTTAAGAAGTTAAATAACGAAACGAAATGATCAGATAAGCGGAAAAAGTTTGGTGGAACGCGGGGGGGGGGGACCAGTCGGCCTCCTCGCACCAGCCTGTCACCGGTTTGGCTTATATTTCTACAGGTGGCATTTTGCTTGTTGCCAGGCAGGTGACGCTCTGCGAGGGGAGGTTCGAAGGGGGTGGAGGTCGTCTCGGAGGTCAGGTCAGGTCCAGGAGAGCGCCGAAGGGGCTCTTCCGAGTGTCGATTCCCTCCCCTGCCGGCGGAGCTGCAGACGGCGGTGACGGGATGGGGGTGGGAGGGGATGGGGATGAGATGGGAGGGGAGAGAGAAAGGGGAAGGGGAGAGGAGAGGGGAAGGGGGTGATATCGGGCGGGAGAAGGAGGGGGGAGGGAAGGGGAGTGCGAGGGAGAAGGTGGGGCAAGGGGGGAGGGAGAGAGAAAGGGAGAGGGGAAAGCGCCACCTCACCTCACGGATGGCTCCTTCGGGGTACTAGACGTCTTGAGCGGGATTATTACTTTCCCTGGAGAAGGGAGCTCGGCTGCGGAAGTTGTTTTTCGACGCACTGAAATTCCCGTCTCTCCTCCTTTTCTCTTAGACCGCTGGCAGGCGAGGAGGATCTGCACTACGGTGGCGGACGGGGATTAATTGCTCTCTCTCTCTCTCTCCTCTTCTCTCTCTCTCTCTCTCTCTCCATCTCGTCCTCTCTTCTCATCTAGTACCTCCTAGCTCTCCCCCTCACACTCTCATCTCTCTCTCACATCTGTCTCTTCTCTCCCTCTCCTCATCTCTCTCTCCTCTCTCTCCCCCCCTCTCCCCTCTCTCCTCCCTCTTCCTCTCCCTCTCCTCCTCCCCTCTCTCTCCCTCTCTCCCTCCCACCTCCCTCCTCCCTCTCCCTCTCCCTCTCCCTCTCCCTCTCCCTCTCTCTCTTTCCTTTCCTTTCCTTTCCTTTCCTTTCTTTTCCTTTCCTTACCTCAACTACTTTCCACTCTCTCCTCTCCTCTCTCTATTTTCCTCTCTCCTTTCTCTCTCTCTTATCATATTCTCCTGTCTCTCTCGCATTTCTCCCTCGCTTCCTCTTTTCCTCACTTTTCTCTACTCTGCTCTACTCTACAATACTTCTCTCTTCTTTCTCGACTCGTATTTTCCCATCCCCCTTCGCTCCTTAATTTATTCCATCTTCCTCCATCTCCACCTACTTTCCCTCTCCCTCGTTGCCTCCTGCCCTCCTCTCTAATCAGATCATGGCATTTTTCATTCTTTTTGCGTCAGTCAGTACTTTTATGGGCGACCCATGTCCACATTTCCCCGGCGGAATGAAAGTGCGCGGCGCCTCTCGATCCCCGCGCTCAGTATGTCAGTATGGAGAAGGGCGATGATTCATTGTTTATTTCGAGAGGGCAAGTCGCGCCGTGTTGTTCTCGGCGAGGCGGTGTAGCACAGATCCAAGGCGAGATAGACGGAGTTCGGAGGCAGGGAGGGGGCCGGGGATTGGCAGATGGAGAGGTGAAGGCGAGGGACACGGGAGCAGGAAAGCTGTTTCGTCCGCGGAGAGGCAGGGACCCCCGCAAGAGCAAGATTAGCAGGAGCACACTCACTCCCGCAGGAGAGAGCGAGGGCCCTCCGTCGCAGCAGCCTCGGCGCTGGACACTGTGCGGGAAGCTCGTGCGCCAGCTGAGTGACGTCACAGTGCCGTGGCTTGGGCGGGGTTACTGGGGACGCGCCGTATATAGGCCACCTGGTTAATAAGAACAAGCCAGCTGTTTCTCGCCGTTCTAGGTCGTTTTATTGGCTCTTCGCGCACATTATTCACTTTACAGTTATACAGCGTTATGGATTATCTGCCTGAGATAGATATGACTGTGGCGGAGCTTGATTTTCCGGACGATTTTGGTCGAGTTGCCAAGCCCAGCAGGTCGTGTTGAGGCCGTGTTTTTGTTTTTCTTCTTTTCCTGCTCTCCCCATTAATGAAGCATGGCGGAGCAAAGGCGGAGGCCACCCGTTCGGAGGCTGGTTTCGTGGGCGTGCGGCAGGAGATGATGCCAAGCGGCATGTGGCAGCCATGACATATATTTTCGTAATGGCTCGTAGGCCTAGTGCCGCTGCGGAGGGTTGTACGGCGTCGTTCACTCTCCCTCTCCCTCCCTCCCTCTCTCCCTCCCTCTCTCCCGCCCCCGGGAATCCTCGCTGGAGTCCAAGCAGCTGGCACTCTGAAACCACCGAGAAAGGGAGTGAGTGAGGCCGTGAGTGAGTCGGTGCTGTGGAGGAACAGAGAGATGGGATAGCGAGGGCTCGTGGTAAGGGAAAATAATGAATGTTTTAATCGCCATCTGGTGCAGGTATGAAAAGGGAGGCTAGCGTGAAGGAGACGGAGCTGTTAGAGGGAGTGGAAGCGAATGAAGGAGGAGGGAAGTGAAGACAAGAGAGGGGAGGGAGTGACAGGAGGAGGTGGCACTAGAGTTTGACTATTACCCGTATTAAAGAGGAGGACGGGAGGGGGAAGGGAGGCCGTGGGAGAGGACAGGAGAGGCGAGGAAGTGAGAGCGAGAAAGGAAGCTAAAGAATGTGTGGATATGTACTCTGGGAGAGAAAGGGAGAGAGAGAGAGTGAAAGGGAGAGAGAGTGAAAGGGAGAGAGAGAGAGTGAAAGGGAGAGAGAGAGAGAGAGAAAGGGAGAGAGAGAGAGAGAAGGGAGAGAGAGAGAGAAAGGGAGAGAGAGAGAAAGGGAGAGAGAGAGAGAAAGGAGAGAGAGAGAGAAAGGGAGAGAGAGAGAGAAAGGGAGAGAGAGAGAGAAAGGCTTAGAGAGAAAGAGAAGAAGCAGAAGAGGAGAGAGAGAAAGAGAAAGAGGGGGGGGAAGAGCGAGGGGGCGAGGGCGAGGGCGAGGGCGAGGGGAGAGGTGGGGCGCGAGTGTTATGTAGGACACGATGGCGAAGGCGAGGCCGGAGAAAAGGTACTCTGTGAGGCAGGAAGCTGGACGGAACTGGCTCTTTCTCTCTTGGCGTCGAGGGATCAGTCGCGGATTTTCTTCAAGATTTGAAGAAGAGTTTTTTTTTTTTTAATCTTCATTGGACTTGGAGAGAAAATGAGACCATCCAAAGATCCGGCGATATGTTCCGCACTAAAGGTGTTGACCCAAACTCTTTGGGTTTCAGTTGGTATCACTGCGGGCTTCCCTCTTTCGTCACAATCGTAGATCCCGTTCTGTAGAACCGCTTAATTGACTACATTTCCTTCCCCGCCTCTCGGTCTAGATTCTTCTTCTTCTTCTTCTTCTTCTTCTTCTTCTCCTTCTTCTTCTTCTTCTTCTCTTTCTTCCTTTTCTTCTTTTTCTTCTATTTTTTTCTTTTTCTTCTCTTTTTTTCATATTTTTCTCTTTCTTTTTCTTCTTCCTCCCCCCCCCTCTCTCTCTCTCTCTCTCTCTCTCTCTCTCTCTCTCTCTCTCTCTCTCTCTCTCTCTCTCTCTCTCTCTCTCTCTCTCTCTCTCTCTCTCTCTCTCGTATATATGTGTATAATGTAAATAGCAAAATGAATGCTCAAATGCAACGGTTGCGCTGCAGTTAATGCAATTAATTTTGTAGGTTGAGGATCTTTTGGGCTTGACTCCTGTGTTGTTGTTGGTCTGTAGTTATTTCGGCTTTTTATTTACATTCCCTCTTTGAAGACCCCCTCCTAACCCCCCCC
>NC_051391.1:56948001-56961091 GCF_015228065.2 Penaeus monodon
AAATTTCCCTTTTTCTGAGTACTACTGAACAGTTGTAGACATCAAGAGTTTTCCAGAAAAAAGTGATGCCATGTAAAAACACAAAGTAATAACAAAGGAGCCAAATCGAGGAATGGTAGAAATCTTACCAGAAAGAGCATTTGTCCTCAGCAGCTTCAAGGAGGGTATGTAGTCATCATTTGTATTGGTTATCGTGGACATGGTTATGAAAGGAATGGTAGGAGCATTCTTCAGGAGAGGAACACCTGTAGATGTGTTCCTTGTTTGCTCGCAAGCCTCCGGGCTAGTAGAGTGGTAATGTGTCGGCCTCTCATCTGAAGGGTCGGTGGTTCGCGCCCCACCCAGGCACCATCTCCACCTTGAGACTGGGAGCGGATGGCTGGTGTATTCCTCAGCTTGGAGGGTGCAAAGTGAAGAGCTGGTGAGACTTGCTGGGCAAAATCTGGTTGGTGAGTGATTATCTTGCCTATCCACTGCTTCTTTTTGTTATAGCCATATTATTTTGCTGAATAAGGGGAAATAAAACGCTCCAGCACATTAGCCTAGCCACAATGGGATTGATTGGAATTTAAACTCGACTGACTTCCCTTGGGTCCAGCTTCCATCATCATGTAATTATCTGTTATGATTCTTTATGGTATGGACACACTAAGTTAGGGAAAACTGATGATTCTCTTGTGGAGGAGAAAAGTTTGTCTCCAATATAAGAAATAATCTGCAGACATGAGTGGTAATGCCACAAATAAAGGAAAAAGATTGCAGAAAGCACTGCTCACAGCCTAAGGCCACTCAGTGCTCCCAAGTTTCAGCTCTTTCTTGCTGTGCTTACCGAGGTGAAGTAATGTTTGCCCAATCAGTCCTCCCCTCGCCCACTTGTGGAGACCTAAATTATTGAATTATGACATGGAGTTCGGCTTTTAGTCTCTGGCAAGTGCATCTGTATTGTAAAGAATTAAGAATGTGATTTCCAATAATACCTTTTCAGATGAATCCAGTGCTTATTCCTTTTGCAAAAGAAGCGTAGTTGTGATATCTGCTCTGATAGCTGGGGAAACCATGATAAGTACAAGGGAAATTGTAAGGTAAAAGCAAATGATTGGGGTAAATAATTCAATAATCCAGTTATTGCAATGCCCAGTAATTAGGGGTCTCTGTCTCTTTCTATCCCTAGCCTTCTTTGCAAAATCTTCATCTTGTATGTTTTGGCAGGATAGAGACTGGACAAATTCACAATATTTACTTGGCCCCCCCTGCCTGGTCTGAAAAATCCTGTATGTTTTAGCAGGTGAGAGCCCAAGGAACTATGTTGTATTTGGGTAATTTACCACAAACAATAATTCCAGAAGGGGAGCCTGAATGGTGTTGGGATCATCCTCGTTGTTGTTGGTCTGGATTAGGGACTGCTATCTGCCATTCCTTTTCATTATTTTCATGATATTTTGCTATAAAAAGCAAAAACAGTTTTCCTCGTTATTGCTCCTCCTTGTAACCACAAGGAGCCAGAAAGTTACAATGTGACATAAAGCTGGAGGCTGTTTCCTCTATCACTTTTATAACAACTATATACACAGCTAACACACATACTACACTCTAAGGTAACCTTTGAAGGTGTAGGTCATGAGATCGTTAACCCACTTTTACTGGGGATGACATGTTCACTTGCTAAAAAATTGTCTTCACTCGCTCTGACATAACAGTATGATAATGAAAATGGTGGGGAAAAGTGCTGTGAACTCAACATGATATTAGTATATTAGGTGTGATCCAAGTAACCAAAGTCCTAAATAATGGTGACAATTCAAGTAGATGAAAGGGGAAATATTAGAGATTTAATTCTTTTGATAGTTTGTGTTATTGCCACCAGCTTGCCAAACACTGGCAAGTCTACACATTATGGATGCCACTTAAACACTGCTGTTAACAGGCATCCATCTGCTTAGCAGAATTGCCCATGCTGTAGTTGCTGGGGCAGTCATGATATGGCCATTGCGGGTATGATCTTGGAGGAAGTTTCTGCCCATAACTGCCCAGATGAGGTAAAATGGCTATGGCTCAGGGAACATCTTGGCCCTCACTGATGGTAGAAATGTCCAGGACTTCTATGCAAGCGTAAATCTGCAGAGCCTGACATTTATCAACTCCCTGACCTTGCTGTTGTGGATCCACCCAAACACCCAGCAGTTTCTAACAGTCTGCACAATGCACTGTTCTGCAAAGTCCCACTGGATGTTGCTAGCAGAACAAAAGGGGTCTGCATCCTTGCAGCAGTTATGGCCTGTTTAAAGAATATTAATAATAAATAAATAAGAGGAAAATGACTAATGGTAAGAAGACAAGGCAACTAACTGCCAGCCATGCCCCCGTCTCAAAGCCAGTCTTCTGTGAGGGATGTTGCCTCCGAGCATTAAATGGTTTTCATTATCTCATGATATTCATGCATTTCAATGCAAGCTTCCTATTTGTCTTTCATATAGCACATAGATGTATAGTTTTGAATGACATTTACTTGATCTTTCTCTCATGCATCAAAGGTGCACACTTGGATTTGTCTCTAGTGGATCTGGTTACCTGGTGTTGCTGGATCCACAGAAACGCTGTTAACTTCAACGTACCTAATCTTCTTGATATTTCAGTTCTTGATAGTCCCTCAGAGTAAAACACAATAATGATGTTAAAAATGGTCTAACCATATCAACTCCAAAACACTATTCAAATACATGATGAAGCTTCATCTGTTTCAAGCTTTCAGAACAAAAGTCCCAACCATTCCGATTTGACTCCTAGTGATTGTTTCGGTTTCATCATCTCCCAAGTAAAGGTATTTCATTTAGTGACTGTACATGCCCACTGAGAGTTTACTTTATTAATTGTGTTTTCCTTGATTTTTTATACTGTATATAATTTTTGTATTACTATTAATATAAAAATCATGCCATTAATGATAGTAATTGTAGCATAGATATTAAAAGCTTGAAAAAAATCCCTAGAAACAAAGGAAGGAAAAATCAAGTGAAATAGGCATACAGTTGGACTCCGTGGTGGCTGAACACTTGTAGAGCCATCTGTATGTTAACACATTTCACAAGACAAAACTGCAAACAGACATTAAACATTCCTGGCAGCAATTGGGCAATGTGGAATGTTAACAACAATGGAACTACTGAGAAACCTAGGAAAATGTGTGTTGTCATGTGGTAACTATGCATTTCATGGAGTGCTATCTATTGATTGGATGGAAATAGTAAGGGTAAGAGTATCCTGTCCTGATGATTGTTGACACAGGGGCCACAGTGATGAAGATATGGACAAATTCGTCCATTTTGCTGCATGATTGTGCAGGACATTTGTTTTCCAAGGTTGAGTACAACTGGCTGCAGTGGTCAATGAACGAACACCTCTTGTATGGTGGCCATAGAGTTCTAACCCTGTTGATACCTCTTTTTTAGCATACACTATTCAGTTTTATTAATGTTTTACCCTGAGATTCCTGTTTTAAGTCGGGCTTCTGCCTGCTATCTAGGCCCAGTGTTTAGGATATTGGGGGTTTCTCTGTTTTAACCTGTTCTGGACAGGATCAAGATATACTTGACTGCAAAGTTTCTGGTCTGACAATAGTTGTCAAGTGTGTGTTCAGGGTTTGTAGTTTAAAATATGTCAGAGCATACTAGACAGTATAGGAGAGTCTTGACCTTTACATGAGAAACCATACCCTTCAAATTTGGGTAAAAACTTTTTTTCACATGTTTGTAACTGTTTTTGTCTTTTACCCCACAAGCAGCTACTTGAGTGTAGTGAACCTATCACTTAGCCAGTGCAGCCTTTTGGTCACCATTTTTTATGTTAATTTCCAGATATTTCAGTATCAGAGGATGTAAGGAAACCATTAGTACCATTATTGTATTTGGCTGTATTAATTTTATTTATCCATGGAACTAGTGGAAGATCTGTATTGCTAACAAGTCTATGGTAGAGATTTGCATAGCTTTCCTGTTGCCACTGAGGCAGGAGCAGTTGGATTACATTCCACCACAGTGATATTTGGTTCACTTTCCATGAAATATAAGGGATCCATTGGGTAGGAAGTGATCCATTAGTAGTGTCTGGAAACTGAAGGGAGCTCAGGAGGTTTACTTTTGCAGCAAGCACGGGGCAGGTGGGCAGAGTGCTATCTCAGCTTCCACCTGTATGTCAGGGATGTATTGAGGTAATGAAAGTTAGGACCAGGTCAAGTGTTTACTCAGGAGTGGGTACAAGGGCCAATGTGTTTAACCCATAATTGACGGGTAGCATTCATAGTGGCCTGGGCCTCGCTGCCGGGGGCTTATATCGTCGCCCGAGCATGCGCGACCACTCATGCCAAATACCAGCATCCCATGCCGTTTCTTCGTAATACTACGAAGATATGTTGTATTTTCAATTTTCATTATTTTTTACAGTCTCTACTTGCCAAACTTCCTGATAAATCGAGACTGAAGGGTATTTTTGTTGTTATATAGACTCCATAGTTGATAATTATTCGGTCTATAGTCCGAATAAAATAAGCAGTGTGTGGCATCATGGAGTTGAAATTGTCGGTTTGTTGCATGGTAAAAATGAGAAAGTGTTAGAACTGACTTAATCATACTTTCACTGGCAAAAAAATAATCTTTTGTCGTGATTGTAACAAATAAAAACTCATGGCATGTCCATGCATACTCTATGGCATGTGCGTACGTGCCCCCGGCAGATGGTCCCGCCATGCCATGGCATGTATGTACATGCCACCCGTCGGCAATGGGTTAAGGATCACCATAGTAGCAGGTGGTGCCAGTGCCATAGTTAAATGGACTCGTCTGTAGTTTGACTTCGCTGTGGTTTGGTCTGTGATGAACCTCCTGTCATCAGATTTATGTGGACTATAATATAGAAAAGTCAAATGTGAATAAATGCATGTTGTAGCTTAAACACATGCTAGGGCCTTGAGTCCTCATCCTTACTCTAAGAAATTGAACCTCTCTGTAAATGATTTATGTACGAATTCCATAGCTTGCACCAAGGTATGTAGTAGCAGTAAATGGAAGTGTTAACCCTCCAAGAGTTAAAGTATTTCTCATGCTACAAAAAAGTTTTTTGATTCAGAAGTTAAGTTGGTATTGGTGGACTGATCAAGGAACAAGAGAAACAGGGTTGAATGCCTGTATTTTTTATTCTGTAGATACATATATGTTACATTTAATGTGTTTTACTCAAGAATATTCTTGGAGTTCTCTCTCCCATTCTCCGTTTCTCCTCACATACTTTTCCGTTTAGTGATTAACCCATGGTCGTTTCAACAGAAGAAAGAGTTTTGAAATTGGGTCAGTGATGTTAGATGTTTTCCCCCTGCTTCCAAAAAATTGGTACTGTGCAAAAGGGATTTGAAACAAGCCTTATCTCAATTTAGCATATAGGAGCCCTTCCCTATCCTGATGGTCCTGTTAATGTTACTGTCCTTAAATGTAAACATGTGTTTGTAATTGTATAACTTCATCATTTTCTCCTTTACAGTCTGAAGAGGACAGACTGCTGCAGGAGGAGCTGAACATGCTGGTAGAGCGGCTGCAGGAATCCAATGTGGATCTTTACAAGCCAGCGCTGGAGCAGATCCGCTCCCTCATCCGCTCCTCCACCACGTCCATGACCAGCGTCCCCAAACCCCTCAAGTTCATGAGGTCGCATTACCAGACCATGAAGGTGGGAAACACCTCAGGCCTTTTTCTCTTTCTCCTCTTGAGGTCCTTGCTTGCTTTTGTCTCTCTCTCTCTCTCATACATTTATTGGTCCTTTTTACTTCCAGTCATCAATGTCTGAGGTAGTTTTTAGGGATTTACTTGTAAATTTTTTGTTCCAGGGGGAAGCATTAGATTCAGTTATTATTAGGATAATAATAATAAGTCATAAAAACATCTTGTGTAGTTTTTATAATTAGTTTTTTCTTCCCCCCCCCAAAAGTTTGAGTTGAATTTCAGATTGAGTAACTTATTTTGAGATTAAGCAAAACTCTTGGAAGTTTTTAATTAAACTTTGTGCCCATTTTTCAATTTTTGATTAGTAGATACCCAAAATAGAAATTTTTATATTTTTATGACTATAATACTATTGAACAGTAAGTTGCAATTTAAAAATCTATAGTTTGATTTAAGATTGGTT
This sequence comes from Penaeus monodon, assembly GCF_015228065.2. Classification (NCBI taxonomy): domain Eukaryota; kingdom Metazoa; phylum Arthropoda; class Malacostraca; order Decapoda; family Penaeidae; genus Penaeus; species Penaeus monodon. Next base: position 56,954,170 of record NC_051391.1, read on the forward strand.
AGGGTTGATAATCTATATGGAACAATAGTTTCTATTTATTGTGTACCACAGCTTTTGTAGAATTAGCCTGTCATAGAGACAAGAATTGGCAATTATTAGGTAAAATAATAAGGTTAGGTATTCATTTCACTAGAGTCAGCTATGTGTATTATTCACAGGACATATACAACAACATCAAAGACAATGCCCTAAAGAAGTTTGCGGCTGACATCGTCTCTGTCTTGGCCATGACTATGTCTGAGGAACGCGAATGCCTAAAGTACCGCTTGCTGGGCCAGCGTGGAGACATTGGAGATTGGGGCCATGAATATGTCAGGTCAGACTCTTTGTTGTTATTGACATTATTTCCTAGTTCCCAGGGCAGCAAGTTACATACTTTGTAAATAGTTTTTAAAATAATTCTTTGCAAAATAAATCCATGGTGCCTTTTGGGAAATGATTTAGCCCCTTACAATATACCTTTGTAATCTGTGTAAAGTACAGGTTTAGTTTACTTTCTGTGACATGTCAGTTGTACTTACTGAACCCACTTATCACAATATACAGACATTTGGCTGGAGAAATTGCACAGGAATGGGAGACATTGGGCGAGGACGATGATGCCAGGAGAGCCGAGCTGATCAGTGAAGCCCACGTCATTGTCCCCTACCACATGCAGCACAATGCAGAGGCAGAGGCATGTGACCTGCTTATGGAGATGGAACAGCTGGAGCTCCTCACTTCACAGGATTACGTTGATAAGGTAAAGGAGAAACTCACCAGAGTTGAGTGTGCTCATGAATCTTTGTCAGAGATCTTGAGAATATTAGTAGAATTTACAAGACATAGTGTGTATATGCAGTATATAAGAAAAAGTAAATGTAATAGGACTGCAATCTAAAGAAATAATAAGATTATACAAGTCACCATTATCATTATTTATTTACCTATTTTTTCTTTCTTTCTATGAAGGATGCCTACTCTCGAGTGTGCTTGTACCTGACCAGCTGTGTACCTTATGTGCCAGACCCTGAGAACACCAACCTGATTAACACGGCACTTCAGCTGTATCGTAAATTTGGGCAGTACCCACAGGCCATGAGACTGGCTCTCCAACTCCATGACTTTGATCTCATTAAACAGCTATTTGATGAATGCCCAGACAAGCTGGTCAGTCCCCTTCCCTCCTACATTGTGATATTTATTTGCTTCTATCATTTTTATAAGTCTATGGCATGTCAGGATTCATTTAAATGTTGTTTTTGCCTTTTTTTTCTTTCCTGCTCCAGGTGAGAATGCAAGTGGCCTTCATGCTGGGCCGTCAGCAGGTGTTCCTGGAGCTGCCGGAGGACATGGATGACTACGAAGACCTGACCGAGATCCTTTCCAACTCCCACCTGAACACTCACTTCCTCTCCCTTGGGCGTGAGGTTAGTATGTTACCCGTTGGAACTGGATCATGGAATGCTTAGTACTAGTCATGTAATTGGCATTTATCTATTTTATCTTCTTTGTCTCTTTTATTCACTTCTATATCTTGTTTTGTTGTTTGTCCTGATTTTTTCCTTTTTAAAAGTTCTAGAGAGCACAAGCACAAAATATTTATTGGCCAGGGGTTTATATAATTCATTTTTGCTTCTGTTATATCTTAGCATTATTTCCTCATTAGTAAATGTTTTCTGTTATTACTATTTTAATTATCATCAGTGAGCCATAATCTGCATACCTGCGGTAAAAGCATAAACTAAGTAGATTTTCAAGTAAACTCAGACTTAAGGTCTAAAAATGGCTAAAAGGGAAGAAAGAAGGAAACATTTGTTCAAGTGTTACATTGGCTCCTCTTCAAATTGAAACTTAACAAACTGCCTCAATTACCAGTTGGACATCATGGACCCCAAGACCCCAGAGGACATTTACAAGTCTCACTTGGAGAACAACCGGCCCACCTTTGGCCCTGGCCAGGTTGACTCTGGCCCGCCAGAATCTCGCTTCCTCCTTCGTCAATGGTTTTGTTAATGCTGCCTTTGGAACAGACAAGCTGCTCACAGAGGACGGAAATAAGTGGCTGTACAAAAATAAGGAACATGGTAAGTGTTTTGTACAGTGATGGTAGTTTTTTTCTGGATATTAATCAGTCAGCAGAGACATTTTGAAGCTTATATTTAAAAATCTGCTCTTACCTTTTTGGTGCTGTTATAAGTTCATTGATCAGAAAAACTAAGAATGTTTAAATTCCAGGTATGTTGAGTGCAACAGCTTCACTTGGTCTGATCTTACTGTGGGATGTTGATGGAGGTCTGACACAGATTGACAAGTACCTTTACTCCTCTGAAGACTTCATTAAGTCTGGTGCCCTTCTGGCCTGTGGCATTGTCAACAGTGGTGTGAGGAATGAGTGTGACCCTGCTCTTGCCTTGCTCTCTGACTACATCGGACACAAAACTATGGTTTGTGCTGAGTCTTGCTGTTCTATTTGTCTATATTAGGTTGTTTTTCAAATAATGGCTATACAGAAATATATCAATATTGTGCAACAGGAAACAAACATAGGATTTGTTTTCCAGGTCATTCGTATTGGAGCCATCCTTGGCCTGGGGCTGGCCTACTCTGGAAGCAACAGAGAAGCTGTCCTCAACGTCCTCACTCCAGTTCTGTCAGATGAGAAGAGCTCCCTAGAGGTAGTGGGCATCACTGCTTTGGGCATGTGGAATGATTGCAGTGGGTACAACAAAACCAGCCGGTTGTGGAGGCTCTAGTCACGACACTTTTAGCTAAATCTGAGACTGAACTTAAGGACACATATGGCCAGATTCATTTCCCTTGGACTTGCTCTTGCATACCTTGGTGAGTGCAAATTTTTAATCCTATATGCTGACTTGTTTTTGTGGCAAATTATTATTGAGTTTTATGCTTTTATTTTTTCTGTGGATTTTTCTTTTGATATTGTGTTGCCTGTGAGAAAATTTAAATATTTGTTTTCTCAGGGTTGCCAAGACAAATGTGAAGTGGTCCTCTCCTGCATCGAAAACCTCCCTGCGCCCTTCCGTCAGATGACAGCCACCCTGATTGAAGTCTGTGCTTATGCGGGAACGGGTAATGTTTTGAAGGTATGTATGTTCTTCAGTTCTTAGCCCAAAGAAAGTATTGAGACTTGAATAAATAAATAGATATTTCGTTAAGTAGCTCTGATGAGGACAGGAAACTATGAGAGCGGGGATGAACTTAAATAGATGAATGTTTTCAAAGTAAATGTGATTAAAACTGTTTGTACTAGAAATGAATAAGGGAAGACATCAAAGGGAAATTTGGCTGAGATACATTAGTCAAGAAATAGAAAAAAGAGAGCAAAGTGTTTGCACCCAAACTATAGAGGATGAAATAATGAAATATTGTTAGAGAAAGCCTGGGATTTTTTTTTTTTTTTTACAAATGTGTCATGATACCATTTAGCTGTAGATGGAAGGACAAGATTTAGTTACAAGATAATGTAAATTTAACCATCTGAATAGTATTAAGGTTTATAGATTACTTGATGAACAGAGTTAAAAAGGTATAGATGAAAATTGATAATCTCAAAAAGTAGGAGATATAATTGAAAACATCAGATGAAAAGAAAAATGGATAATTTGGTAATCATGCAAAAGTGCAAAAAGTTTACATGTCAGTGAATCCATTTAAAATCCCTTCAACATTGTCAATTTTTTTATTTCAGGTCCAGGAGATGCTTCACATCTGCACTGATCATTATGACCAGGAGGAAACAAAATCCAAGGATAAAAAGGACAAGGATAAGGACAAGAAGGAGGATAAAGATAAAGATAAGAAAGAGGAGAAAGATAAAGCAGAAGAAAAGGAGGTTGATCTCTCATCACAGCAAGCTGTTTTGCTGTCTTTAGGGTGGGTAACCAAAAATTCATTTTTCTTGTAGTAATTATTGGGGTTACCACTTTTTTAAATCGGGGAAGGTCTTGGGGGTAAAAACAAAATTTACTCCCTTTGGGGGCTAAAAGCATTAGGGGGAGCCCTAATTTAGGGCTCCACTAAGCTCAGCCACAAAGGGTAAATAGGCCCTCAAGACCTTCCCTGATTTAACAAGTGGTAAAAATATTCACAATGAACATGAAAATTTGGGTTTTACACAAAGGGGACAGCAACAGCTTGCTGTGATGAGAGTTTTAAACCCCCTTTTTCTTTTGCTTTAATTTTCTCCTCTTTTTTTATTTTTATCTTTATCCTCCTTTTTGTCCTTACCCCCTTTTTTTTTTATCCTTGGATTTTGTTTCCTCCGGTATAATGATCAGTGCAGATGTGAAGCTTCCTGGCCCTGAAAAAAAAAATTACAATTTTAAAGGGGATTTTAAAATGGTTTTCCTGACATGAAAAAATTTTTTTTGAGGGGAGATTCCCAAAAATTATCCATTTTTTTTTTCATCTGATTTTTTTAAATTTTAATCCCCCCTACTTTTTGAGAATAAATTTTCATCTATACCTTTTTAACTCTGTTTCTAAAGTAATCTAAAAACCTTAAATACTATTCGATGGTTAAATTTCATTATCTTGTAACTAAATCTTGTCCTTCCCATCTACAGCAAAATTGGTATCATGACACATTTTTAAAAAAAAAAAAAAAAACCCCCAGGTTTTTCTCTAAAAAATATTTCTTTATTTCATCCTCTATAGTTTTGGGTGCAAACATTTTTTTTTTTTTCTATTTCTTGACAAATGTATCTCAGCCAAATTTCCCTTTGATGTTTTTCCCTTATTCATTTCTAGTAAAAAAACGTTTTAAAAACTTTTATTTTAAAAACATTCATTATTTTAAGTTCATCCCCGTCTCATAGTTTCCTGTCCTCATCAGAGCTACTTAACAAAAATATCTATTTATTTATTCAAGTCTCAACTTTCGGGGCTAAGAACTAAGAACATACATACCTTTTCAAAACATTACCCTTTCCCCGCATAAGCACAGTTTCAATCAGGGGGGCTGTCATCTGAGGGAAGGGCGCAGGGGGGGTTTTTTCAAGAGGAGAGGAACCACTTCCAAAATTTGTCTTGGCAACCTGAGAAAACAAAATTTAAATTTCAAAACGGGGGCAACACAATATCAAAAAGGAAAAACCCAAGAAAAATAAAACATAAAACTCAATAATAATTTCCCAAAAAAAAACAAGTTCAGCAAAAGGAAAAAAAATTTTGATCACCAAGGTATCAAGAGAAAAGTCCAAGGGAAAAATGAATCTGGCTATGTGTCCTTAAGTTCATCTCAGATTTACAAAAAAGTGTGTGCTAGACCCTCCAAAACCGGCGGGGTTTTGTTGTCCCCAGCAATTTCCACTGCCAAAGCAGTGATGCCCACTACCTCTAGGGACTCTTCTCATTGACCGAACTGAGTGAGGACGTGAGGACATTTCTCTGTTTGTTTGGAGTGGGGCCAGCCCCAGGCCCAAGGGGGGCTCCCAATACGAATGCCCCTGGAAAACAAATCCATGTTTTTTTTCCTGTTGCACAAATTGATATTTTCGTATAGCCATATTTGAAAAAAAAACCAAATTTTATAGACAAATAGACAGAAGACTCAGCCAAAAAAAATAGTTTTGGTCCGATGTGTCAGAGAGCAAAGGCAAAGGCAGGGTCACATCATTTCCCCACAAACCCCTGTTGAAAAAATTTTCCACAGGCCAGAAGGGGCCCCCAAATTAATGAAGTCTTTAGAGGAGTAAGGTACTTGTCAATCTGTGTCAGACCTCCTCAACATCCCAAGTAGTCAGACCAAATGAAGCTGTTGCACTCAAAATACCTGGGGAAATTTAAAAAAATTCTGTTTTTTTATCAAAGAAAATTATAAAAAGCACCCAAAAAAATAAGGCAGATTTTTAAAAAATTAAACTTCAAAATGTCTCTGCTACTAAATTTTAAAATCCAGAAAAAAAAAATACCATCACTGTACAAAAAAACTTACCAGTTCCTTTTTTGTACGCCCCTTATTTTTCCTCCTCTTTTAAACAGCTTGGCTGTTCCAAAAGGAAGCTTAAACAAAACCATTGCGAAGGAGGAAGCGGATCTGGCGGGCAAGTCAAACCTGGCCAGGGGGCCAAAGGTGGCCGGTTGTTTTTCCAAGTGGAAAATTTTAAATGTCCTCTGGGGTCTTGGGGTCCATGATGTCCCAACTGGTTTTTGAGGCAGTTTGTTAATTTTTTAATTTGGGGGAGGAGCCAATGTAAAAACTTGAACAAATGTTTTTTTTTTCCCTTTTAGCCATTTTTAGACCTTAAGTCTGATTTTCTTGAAAATCTACTTAGTTTATGCTTTTTTTCCGCAGGTTTGCAGATTTTGGCTCACTGTGATAAATTTAAAAAAGTAATAACAGAAAAAAGTTACTAAAAGAGGGAAATAATGCTAAGATATAAAAAAAGCAAAAAGAAAATTTTATAAACCCCTGGCCAATAAATATTTTGTGCTTGTGCTCTCTGAAAAATTTTTAAAAAGGAAAAAAAAAACAGGACAAACAACAAAAAAAGTATAGAAGTGAATAAAAGAGACAAAAAAGATAAAAAAAGTAAAAGCCAATTACATGACTAGTACTAAGCATTCCATGATCCAGTTCCAACGGGTAAAATACTAACCTCACGCCCAAGGGAGGAAGTGAGTGTTCAGGTGGGGGTTGGAAAGGATCCCGGGGCAGGTCTTCGTAGTCATCCATGTCCTCCGGCAGCCCAGGGAAAACCTGCTGACCCCAGCTGAAGGCCATTGCATTCTCACCGGACAGGAAGAAAAAAAAAAGGCAAAAAAAAACATTTAAATGAATCCGGGGCATCCCTAGAACTTATAAAAATGATAGAAGCAAATAAAAATCCAATGTAGGAGGGGAAGGGGGCGGGGGGCCCCTTGGTCTGGGGATTCATAAAAAAAAAAAAAAGCTGTTTAATGAAAATCAAAGTATTGG
>NC_051391.1:56961191-56976191 GCF_015228065.2 Penaeus monodon
GTCTCGCGCGCCTCCGGCTCTTTGCACGACACCAATCGCGCGAGCTTTGTCCTTCCCGCTCGTCACAGGACACGGCCGACTGTCGCACTCCAAGTTGGACGGATGTTTTCGTCGAAGTCGATGGAGCGCGACGCCAGCACAGCCGCCTCTCGCGATTGTCGAGTCTGTGCACGCCGGTAGGGAGGGAGAAAGGGGGGGGAGAGATCGGTAGGGAAGGAAGGAGTGATAGAAGGAGGGAAGAAGGGAGGGTAGGAGGAGAGGAAAGAGATCAGGGTAAAAGAAAAGGGTAAAGGAAGAGGGTGGCAGGCGAGGTGGCCAGCAACGCCTAAGGAACACTCTGCCGGCGCTGCGGGCTGATCCCTCTCCCACCTGTCATAACAAACAAGCAGTAATGTGCTTGGTCGGCAAACACGCCTTTCTGCCACCTCCGTCGCCATCGCCATATTCAAGATGGCAGAACGAACATTTTTTCGCCGCACTCCTCCCTCCCCCTCCCCTCCCCACCCTCATGCCACCCCCATAATTCTCGCCATTAACGTGCATTAGGTCAGAATGGAGCAAGGCGAGACCGCGCGCTGCTCCCTCCCTTCGCTGCCTTCTCCTCAGAGCGCGGAAGATGGCCTTCACTCTACGGCCCTCGGTCTCTGTCTGCTTGCCTGTCTGCCTGTGTCTGTCTCTGTCTCCATCTCCCCTCCCCCCCTCTCTCCTCTTCCTTCTTCCTTCTCCTTTTCGCTCCGGGTGTTCTAAAAGTGGAAAACCATCAGGAAGTCCAGGAAAAGGGGGAAAATCCCAGTCTGCAAGCGGGAGAACCGAGCCCCATGAATAAACCACGCACAGCAAACAATGGCAACGGCGCGGGCCTGCGAAGACGCCGTCGCCCCTCGCATGACTAAAGCCCGGGTTGTCGCCGCCAGTTATTTCTATGGCTTAATAAGGAGGTGCGGACATGGCGGGGGGGGGGGGGGGAGACGACAGCTCGAACGGACAACGCTTGGGCCTCACTTCTCCTGTTCTACGACGTTCAGCTCTGCCAGGCATTCGCTGATTCTCGTTCCCGTCGGCACAGCGAGGATGTATGCCTCCCTCCTTCACCCTCCGCCCTCTTCCCTCCCTCTCAACTCCTACTTCCTCCCTCCTCCTCCTCCCTCCGCCGACGCAGGGCACTGGGGACGGGACCTCCCCCGCCACCCGTTCCGCCTCCTTCGTGATCGCGGGAACTCGCAAGTAGGTACAAATCGCCGTTTCTCACGCGGGCGGCGGCGGCGGCGGGGAACAGTAGGGGACGGAATTGCAGTCGAGCGTGGAGCCATAACAATCGTCGGCCGCAATTAAGCCGCGAAGGAGACGTAAAGAAACGTTTAAAGAAAGAGCGAGGAAAGATAAAGCTACCGACCACCCTTGCCAAGCGGCCTTGGCAAAAAGGGGAGACTGGAAAAAAAACCAAGAGGCCAAAAAAAAAAAAGGAAAAAAAAAAAAAAAAAAAACAGCGGGGAATGACTCTCGCGAGAGGAGTACGTAGATTCCCAACTAATAGGCCGTTCGACGTTGAAGGCGGCCTCACCATTTATACTAATTCTAGCGCAAGCCTGACACGAGGAGTCGGCATTAAACGCCCTCAAGGAATCACCGCCTGTTTCCCAGCGAGCCATTTTCGCCGGATACTTACCTGGCGCGGGGAACTCCTCGAGGAAAATTCTGGATCATCAAAGTAAGTAAAAAAAAAAAGTAAAAATTAGAAGATGGCGTAAACCAGTCTCCCGCAAATTAACGAAATAAAATGAATTTCTTATCAGGCTCACTGTCAGGAACAACCGATTTGTTAACGTAACTGCAGGTTCGCAGGTTCACCGCCTTATCTCATCACAATCCCTTAGCAACTTTCCACCTAAAAATACTTCGGAACAAACTAACATTACCTCCTGCGTTCGCGTAACGAGACTATTGTCAAGCCCGCAGCGTTGCATCAGAAAACGACTTAAGTGTAAAACAAAGCAAAATCTTTTCCGCAACCTATACTCCCACCCCTCCCCCCAGCCCTGTCTGTCAGGCCAGACCTCTCTCCCTCTCCTTCCTCTCCCTCTCTGTCTCTCTCCCTCTCTGTCTCTCTCCCTCTCTGTCTCTCTCCCTCTCCCTCCCTCCCTTTGCTTTGCTTTGCTTTCCTTTCCTTTCCTTTCCTTTCCCTTCCCTCCCCTTCCCTTCCCTTCCCTATCCCTTCCCTTCCTTTCTTTCATTTAATTTCCCTTCCCTTCCCTTCCCTTCCCTTCCCTTCCCTTCCCTTCCCTTCCCTTCCCTTCCCCCCCTTCCCTATCCCTTCCCTTCCTTTCATTTAATTTCCTTTCCCTTCCCTTCCCTTGCCTTGCCTCCCCTCCCCCTCCCCTACCCCTCTCTGGTGCTACTTGTCGGCACATAAGCCAGCCAGGTGATAAGAAGCCCGTATGGTGCCCGCTTATCGCCTGGTGGGGGTAGGGGGTATTGGTGGGGGTGGGGGGGTATTGGTGAGGGAGGCGAACTTCGGCTGAGTTGAGATTTATTGACGACGCATCCGCACTTCTTCTTTCTCCTTATCTTTATCTCTTTTCTTCTCTCTCTCTCTCTACGCAGAGAGAGAGAGAGAGAGAGAGAGAGAGAGAGAGAGAGAGAGAGAGAGAGAGAGAGAGAGAGAGAGAGAGAGAGAGAGAGAGAGAGAGAGAGAGAGAGAGAGCCACGTACGTACTGTGCATGTCTATTACACTGAAAATAAACCCTTTGTTCTGTCTCGTGGCGAGGATCAGCTAGGATCTTCAGCCGCATAAAAATTCGTTAACACAGTGTTAGGAAAAAAAACACAAGTTGCATGTTACTCTAAATAGAGAGCAAAGGAGCGAGAAACAGACGTAGGAGGAGGAGAAAGTGGACAACTGAAGGAAGTCAAATAAATGGGGTGGGAGAAGAAGGGGAATAAAAGAGGAAGTAGTAATAGGAGGTGGGAAAAAAAGGGTGGAGAAAAGGAAGAGAGGAAGAAGAATGAGAGGAATAAACGGAATAAGTATCAAAAGAACAGAAAGAAAGAAAGAAAAAAAGAGGAACCAGGAAGGAAGGGATGAAAGAGGGGGTAAGAAAAAGAGGAGATAAGAGAATGACCAAAACAGGAACTGGAACAGAGAGGGAGAAGACGTGCACAAAAAGCGGACAAACGCGTGATAAGATCCTCGTGTCAAAAGAGGTTGCTTTACCCGAGTCCCGCGCAGCCTCAGCGTCCCGACGCCACTTACCTGCAAAGAGAGAAAAAGAACTCGTTTAAAAAACAACCCCAAAAATGTGGAAAAAAAACGAAAAAAAACAAGAGGAACAGTTTTCGTCGCATTGGCAGTGCATCGGCGCAATCGGCCTGCCCACGGGAGGCAGCGCTCGTCAGCTGAGTTCTGACCGCACAAAAAGCTGGGTCATCGTCGGTCATAGTTGGCGGGGAAGTTCGGTACCGGCGATGGCGTCCCTCGCACTCCTCCTCGCTTCCTCTCTCCCCATCCCCTCCTTTCATCTCTCCCTAAATCCCTACCCCTCTCCTCCTCCTTCCTCCTCCTCCTCCTCCTCCTCCTCCTCCTCCCTCCTCCACGTAAACTACTCCTTCCTCTTTCTCTCTCTCTCTCTCTCTCTCTCTCTCTCTCTCCTCTCTCTCCCTCTCTCTCCCTCTCTCTCCTCTCTCTCCCTCTCTCTCCCTCTCTCTCCCTCTCACTCTCTCTCTCTTCCTCCCACAATCGCTGCAGCCCAAGCCACCCAGCCAACAGACCGGCCCACAACAGAAATGAAACAACAGAAGCGTGGCAACAGCGTCCCCGACCCCCGATGCCGTCATGAGCGTGGGTACGTATGGCAGTAAATCACATACGCGAACACACACACGCACGCACGAACGCACACGCGCACGCACGCAGAAACACACGTAAAACCTCGACGCGCCTTCTCTCGTCGGCGTGTCAAGAGAAAGCACAAAGCTTGTATTCATCAGCCGTCATGCGCGGGGGTGGGGAAGGGGGGGGATGTCTGGAAGTAAGCCCGAGGAGTAAATAAACGGCAAAATCCCGAGCGACGTGTCATGGCGAAGGGACATTGATCAGAACTACGCCGCGAGAATACGCAGATTCCCCAAGGCCAAAGCAAGGTGCATGCAACACACCCTCTCGGGACGCCCAGCTGGGCGGGGGGAGAGGGGGAGGGGGGAGGGAGAGAGGAAAGAGGATAGGAAAAAGGGAGTGAAAGGGAGAGGGGGAGGGGAAAGGAGAGAAGGATGAAGGGGAGAGGGGAAGAGGATGGGGAAGGGAGGAAGGGGAGAGGGGGGAAGGGGAGAGGGGGGGAGTAAACTGAAAGTTACTCCCCTACGATTTACGAGTGGTTGTTCAGAGCGGTTCCATTCCCGAATACGCGACCCCATAGATTGATCCTCACACCCAACCACTCCCACCCTCTCGCTCACCCCCCCTCTCGCTCACCCCCCCTCTCCCTCTCCCTCTCCCTCTCCCCCTCTCTCTCTCTCTCTGCGTGTGAGAGAGAGAGAGAGAGAGAGAGAGAGAGAGAGAGAGAGAGAGAGAGAGAGAGAGAGAGAGAGAGAGAGAGAGAGAGAGAGAGAGAGAGAGAGAGAGGGACATACAGACACACATTCGCACGCGCAACGGCCCCATCGTATCGGCTCAACCCAAATTACCGGCGTATCTATCAGGGCGACTTCCGGCGGCGGTGACACGCCCGCGGGTTGTGCTCCCCCTCCCCCCCTCTTTCTTTTATTTTCTCTTTTCTCTCTGTGTGTGTGTGTGTGTGTGTGTGTGTGTGTGTGTGTGTGTGTGTGTGTGTGTGTGTGTGTGTGTGTGTGTGTGTGTGTGTGTGTCTTCCCTCCCCACCCCCTACTCACTCACTCACTCTCTCTGTCTCCCTCTCTCTCTCTCCATGTGTAGGCGTGTAGGCATGTGTGTGCAGAGGATGAGAGGGAGGGGGAGGGGGGAGGGAGGGAGGGAGGGAGGGAGGGAGGGAGGAGGAGGAAGAAGAGAAGGAGGAAGAGGAGGAAGAGGAGGAGGAGGAGGAGGAGGAGGAGGAGGAGGAGGAGGAGGAGGAGGAGGAGGAGGAGGAGGAGGAGGAGGAGCAGGGGGGGGGAGGGAGGGAAAGAGAGAGAGAGAGAGAGAGAGAGAGAGAGAGAGAGAGAGAGAGAGAGAGAGAGAGAGAGAGAGAGAGAGAGAGAGAGATTAGAGAGCAGGAGAGGCTGTACCTTTTTCTCTTACCTCTCCCTCACCTCCCTCCAGCCTGCAATTGCCCAGCGAAAGTGTCCGGCGCTCAAGTGAGAATTCGGCCGTGAGGAAAGTGAATGCTCGACCACAAATCCGTCACAAGAATCAAGACGGCCGGACACGCGCGTTCGTGTCAGCGCGCGAAGGGGCGGATTCACGATGGGGCGCCGTCCTGTGCACGCGTGACCCGAGCAAAACGTAAAATACTTAAGCGAGCCGAAGGAAAGGCAGTAAAGTGCGTGACCCGAGGAGGTAGAAAGACCATCTACCCGCATTCTACTCCACGCGCACTGTACCCTGTGAACCCACCTCTCCGTCCCGCAAGTCAGCGCTTTTCCCAGCGTTAGTTTAACCACTGCACAAACCCTGTTATTAATGATATAGCGTGCTATGTGCTATCACGCTGCGAGAGTACAAAAAAGAAATAAACTAAAAAATAAATATGTATCACAGGTTCGCAAGAATGATTCTCGGGTACGGGTTGCGTTGCCGCCGCCGGACGTTAACACCGGGTTGCGTAAGAGAGATCCCCATTCTTTCTTTTTATCCACGATTTACTATACTATTCCTTCGCGAACGCCCGGCAACCGTTGACTGAAGACTTTCGAGGTCAGTGAGCTGTAGGATATGCAGGTTATTAATTAATCAATGTCTATAATTAACGTTCCGGACGAGAACGCTAATCACATTCATGTAAGAAGCGGGAACTTAAAGCTGCACAGCCCGCCTCCTTTCGGCGCTTCAGTGAGTCCGGGGAGGACGGGGCCACGCGGATGAATGACAGTCTTCCGTAGTAAATATGGATTTTAATAAACACAAAAACACCCAAATCAATACCAGGGCTTCAACCCCATAGAAAACACTACATTAGGATCTTTTAACATAGGCAACATACACGCAACAAAGGAGCAGGAGGGGGGGAAGGGGGGGAGGGGAGAGGAAAAGGGGGAGAAGTGGATAGTGAGAAGGAAGGAGGGAGGAAGGGAAGAACGGGAGAAAGAGAAAGCGAAAGGCTATCATTTTCAGCCAATTTCTGGATTATCTTAAATCGCCGGTTTAGATTATATAAGATAACTGAAAATAACATCAACATCATCATCAAGAACAAGAATAACGAAAAAAAAGACAAAAACAACAATAATAACAATGGTGCCAATAAAATGTCGAACTGGCCAATAGCCGCCGCTTGAGCCCTCGAAAGTCATTCACCCTCGGCGCTCGCATGTGTTTTTTCCCTCTCTCTAATGAGCGCCGAATATCCAATGCCCTTAATTACGGCAAAGGGGAGATGAGCCCTCCCTCTCCCCCTTTTCCCTCCCTCGGCTCTCCTCTCCCCAGCGACCCCATCGGCACCTAACCCCGAATGATCCCTTGGTGTTACCCCGTCGCGCATGCCAACCAAGATGTTGCATATCAAGAGGTCACGCCCTTCCATGCTCTTGTTTGCTGTTTTCTGCTATTGAAACCACCGGCTGGGATACACCTACAGCTGGCGCGCGAAGTGGCAGCCAGCAAGCGCCAGCACCTCGGCCCAATCAAGCACCGGCGACAGCTCAAGCAAAGCTCAGTCATGGAACGCTTAGTGCGATGCACTAAAATGCCCTCAGGGGAGGGGGTGGGAGAGGAGTTACGGAAGGGTGGATAGTGCGATTTACTCTCTTCTTTGCGGTACGTGGGAGATTGGCCAGACTTTTATCGATATCCACTTCCATTTCCATCTTTTTTCTCGGAATCGACAGGTGGCCGAAGGTGTCAACGTAGCGGGGAACAAAGAGCTCGCCCTCCAACCCTCTCCCCTCCTCCCCTTCCTCCCCCCCAATCGCCACTAGCCTGCCCCTCCCCCTCCGAACCTAAGCCTTGTTAGCGAACCCCCACCCCACCCCCGCCCCCTTAATAATATCCCCACCCCCCCCCCCCCAGCGCACGCACGCTGCCGGAACTAAGAGCCCCGAATTTAGTGTTACGTACCCGCCGCCCGCACGCCCACGGCCCGCAAATACGCAACACACGGCGACGTGCGCATGATAAGCGCGATGACGAAAAAAAAACTTGCCTGAATGAGGGTGCATGGCAAAATAACGCCGTGTCTGTGTGCCTGAAAGCCTCTGTGCATGAGGACGTGGAGATCGCGTGTCGGGAGGCGGGAGGAGGAGGCCCAGGTGGGGTTCCTGTGCCATTCACTTATGCATGACTAAATTGGGTCGCAGGAAGAGTGAGCTGGGGAGGGATGGAGGAGGGATGGAGGAGGGATGGGGGAGGGATAGGGTAGGGGACGAGGGAGAAAGGATCGGAGGAAAACAAAACGAAAGAGGGAGTAGAAGAGGAGGGAAGGAGGAAGGTGGGGCTAATAAGACGTCAAGAATTAGACGGAACAAAAGCCAACAATATAACGGAATAAAAAATTCCCGCTTTCGCTGCGATCGGGTGGGAGTCGCATCGGCCGCGTCCTTCGAGGCAGCCCCGTTGCAAGCTGGTTTGGCAGCGACCTTGTACGAACCGCGGCCAGCTCAGGTCACGTCAGCCTCCTATTTCTCTCTTTCAATCTCTCCCTTTTCACACTAACCCCTCGCCATCCCCCTACTACCTCCCCCCATTCCGCCATTGAACACCCCAAACCCACGCATACATTAGCGCCTTAATCAACCCCTTCGCTCCCTCTCCGACTCCCGCGCCGCCCATGCTAACCGCTGCTTCTCCCATCATTCGTCATGCGAGTAATTCCGAACAGAAGCGAAACGAGAAGCGCACGCCAGCACCTCCGCGTATGCACACATTCAGCGATGGTCGATACGCCAGCTCGGTCACTGGCTTTAACCCAAAGCTCTTCAGATGGCGTGACAGCTTCTCTTATTTAAGAAATCAATTGCATTGTTCATTGGAATACACAAGTGTGAAGAAGGAGGCGATGACGGAGCGCGCGCGAGTTTGGGAGCCTGCACCGCCCGGGGAGGTTTGTTTACATGAATAATGAAAGCCGCATTAAGGAAAAAAAAAAATAATGCGGAATCCACACTCCTGTGTTTTCTTTCTTACTGCGGGCGTTTCATTTAAATTTTTCACACGTTACTGTGCTGGCCCGCTGTTTGTTTACGTCTCTCCCTCACTGACAAACCCAACCACCGGCACGCAATCAATGTGTGGGTGGCTCCCCCCTCGCTCCCCCATACCTTATACTCTCGTGTACTCTCTCCATCTCTGTGTGTATGTCTGTCTCTGTCTCTCTCTCCTTCTACCTCTCCCTCTTTCTCTGTTTCTCACACTCTCTCTCTCTCTCCTCTCCCTGTCCAACGCCACTTGCCATCGCCGCCGCCGTCCCTCGCCGTCAGCAGCCGGGAATCCTTGGCGGCGTCTCCCAGCCACGTCCTCCCCGGCAGATCCTAGTCGCTTATCTCCCGCCCCGGATTCTGGTTGCGGAGTTCCTTGAGCCGCTGGCGCTGGGGCCGCCGGAGCTCCATTTGCCCGTCCTCCTGGTCCGGCCTCGTCTGGCGGCGTCCGCGTCCTCCAGGAGCGAGGTTATCGCCGAGACCAGAGCGGAATCTCATTAGGCCGCGTCGTGCTTTACGAGCGGATTCCTCTCTATCAACCTAAAGCTCCCACCCCCCTCCGAAAGAGAAAAAGAGAGAGGAGAAAGATAAAGGCCGAATGGTTCCAGCGGAGAAATCGCAGTGAAAGGCCACAGCGACGGAGCGTGAAGAAACAGTCCCGCCGCGTCCCACGGAGGCGAGCGCCACTCGCCCCGAAAACCATTTCACCGCCACGCGCTCGCTACCGCGCCGTCAGGAGCGAGGGTCGCACCTTGCCCTCCGGTGCACCCACGCCCTCGCCGTCTCCCGCCGCCAAATGAGCGCCGAGGCCTCGAGACGCGGAATCCCGTTAAGGCCTCCTCCCGGGGTCGCTGCGCACAAAGGGTCCGGCAGCAGTCTCGCGGGCAGCGCCGTCAGGGATCCGGCGTCGCCGTTATTACGGTACTCCGCGCTGCTCGGAGGTCGGGACGAGGAGGAAGTCGGCCGCTATGCCTCTCCTCCCGTTATGAAGCCGCCTTAGCAGAGTCCCGCCTTGCTCCCGTGCGAGTCGCCGCGGGCGCCCCTCCCTCTGCGTGTGAGGCACCCTGCTCGCCCCAACTGCAGGAAGTCACAGGTGTGGCTGGGACGCACGCACGCAGCACCATTCGTTTTCCCCCGGTGGCCTCTGACAAAAAATAGAAAACGCAAGTCATCCCGCCCTGAGGAATACGTCCGAGGCTGAACGAAAATTCCCTTTGCGGCGACGACCGTCGACGTGGACACTCAACGAGCGGCAAGGCGCGCCCGAATTCCCTCGCCCCGGGGGACCTTTACGGACTCGGCGGCGGCGGGGCGGGGTAAGGGCGGGCAGCGATGGCCGGGCACGGGCTCGGCGACGTGGACTCCGGACGCTGCTCGGCCGCCCCGCGGCGCCCGTCCGTCTGCGGCCCCGGACGACCCCCGCCCCCGACAGGCGTGCCTCCGCTGAGCTCGGTCTTCCCCCTCCTCTCCCTTTTCCTCATTTTCTTCTTTTCCTTCTTTTTCTCTTTGTTCTCCATGTTTTTGTTCTCCTTCTCCTTTTCTTTCTCACTTCTCTTTCTCCTTCTTCTTCCCTTTTCCCTTTTTGCCTCCTCTCTTCCCCCTGTCACCCCCTTTACCACACCCTCCCCTCCCCCTTACCCTCCTCCTTCCCCTCTCCCTCCACCTCCTCCTTCCCCCTCCCCTCCTCCACCTCCTCCTTCCCCTCCTTCTCCACCTCCTCCTTCCCCTCCTTCTCCACCCTCTCCTTCCCCTCCCCCTCCACCTCCCCAGGGATTCCCCAGTCCCGCGAACGCCTCGCCACCGCCGGGATTTTTCACGATTGCCTTCATATCTTTCAACAGGTCAAGGTCCCCAGAAAACTTTTAAAATAATAGTAATAAAATAAATATAGAAAACGCCATCATTAAATCATCATCATCATCATCATCATCATAATAATAATATATATATATATTTTTTTTTTTTTTTTAATATGATCTTCATTTTTTTTAAATCTTTAATTTCCTACGTTTCACCGTCTTACTTTCCCCGAGATGGTGGAAAGAGAAAGTCAGGAAGAAAAATATAGAAAAAGGGGAACAAAAGAGAAAAGGAATAAAAAGGTAGACCGTGGAGAGAAAAGCAAAAATGGAGAAAAAGAAGAGACAAAGAGAGATAGAACAGGCAACAGTAGGAAAAGAAATAACAGGACAGACACTGGGAAAAGTTCTTACGAAGGTAAAAAACGAACCAGAATAAGGAAAAATAGTAATAGTTGGGTAAAAGGTAGAGAACTGGCATCAAGGAGAAGGAAGAAGGGGTGGGGGAAAAAATTAGGACATGGGCTAAAACCGGGAAAAGACAAAGGTGATCAATAAATCCGAAAACGAGCAAGAACTGGAGTAAGATGCAAGGGTAAAAAAAAATGGGGAAAACGTAAGGTGAAGCGGCGTTAAATCATTTGCATTTCCATTCATATTCTCTCTCGCTCTCGCGCTCGCTCTCGCTCTCGCTCTCGCTCTCGCTCTCGCTCTCGCTCTCTCTCTCTCTCTCTCTCTCTCGCTCTCTCTCTTTCTCCACACACACACACATATCGATCCCTATGGTTCTATTTAATTATCTAGGCGGGCGATCTGTCTCTTGATAGACTGCCCCTGGATAATATTATCGACCCGTTTCCTGGCGAGCCTTCACTACCACAGCAATTCCACTATTGATTAGGGAAAGGCGTGGGTGTGCTCCGCCCCCTCCCCCCTTCTACCCCCACCCTTCCCTAACCAGGATGGCCACACGCTGTGATGATGACGGGGGCGGGGGGTAGGAAGGGGCGGGGGATGGAAGAGGGGCAGAGAGAGGGGGGGATGAAGGGGGGGAGGGAAGAGGGGAAGAGAGCCATACTAGGCGAGTGGCGTCACCCGTGATTAGGCACAGAGACCAACACTTCTGTCGCGTCAGTGGCACTCTCCCTGGAGAGACGGGGGGAGAGGGGCGCCGCCGCGAGGTCTTCCCCGAAGGACACCCGGAAGACAAGAGAGTGCCCTTAACAGCCCCGGCGCGTAGGAGCCAAAGGACGCCTCGCTCGCATAGGCGGCGCCCCCGCCCCGGCGTCGCCAAGGGGCACCGGGAGGGCAGGAGGCGCGACGGCGGAGGCTCCCCTCGACGCAGATCGATGCCCGGAGGAGGAGGAGGAGGAGGAGGAGGAGGAGGAGGAGGAGGAGGAGGAGGAGGAGGAGGAGGAGGAGGAGGAGGAGGAGGAGGAGGAGGAGGAGGAGGAGGAGGAGGAGGAAGAGGAGGAGGAGGAGGAGGAAGGGCAGAATCCCGGCCGCCGATCCTCCGACAGGCGGTCAAAAGGCCTGACAGCGGGGCCTCCCTTCAGCCGCCGGGGAGGGAATCAGGGAGGGAGGGAAAGGGCACGGCAGAGGGGCAGGGACCAGAGGGAAGGGAGGCAAGTGGGTTTAAATGAGGGTAAAGATAATTACAAAATATCTCTCTCTCTCTCTCTCTCTCTCTCTCTCTCTCTCTCTCTCTCTCTCTCTCTCTCTTTCCTCTCTCTCTCTCTCTCTCTCTCTCTCTCTCTCTCTCTCTCTCCCGTTCCTTCCCTTGTTCTGACTCTCCATCGTATTATTTCCCAAACACCTCCGGCCTCTCCCTACCCTTTGGCCTCCCCGAAGAACCCAAACCAAAACCCCCCCCCCTCCCTCCCTCCCTCCCTCCCCCGGCAGCCGCGCACCTGTGCACACCTGACCTACATCACTCGGCAACATGCACCTGTTATTAGCGGGCGGGCGGGCAGCAGGAAGCGCCTCCGCCGATCGCAGACGAACGCCATCTCACCATTATCACAACCCTCGTCCGTTGCTGCCTCGGGCCGGGGGTTCGGCTTCCTTCCTTTCTTCTTTTCTCTCTCTCTCTCTTTTATCGTCAATTGTTTATCTATCTGCTGTTAATCCACTGTTTACTTTTGCTTTGTCTTTAGGAGGTTGTTTCGAAGTCCTGCGTCGGGTTCAGGTCCCGATCGGGTCTGGCATCAACGTTATTACCGTTTCTAACCTTCTGCCGCCTTCACACCTCGCCGATTTTGCTATTAGCTCTCTCCCTCCCTCCTCCTTCAGTCCGCACCTTCTCCTCCTTTCTCCCCCCCCCTTTCGTCTTTCTCTCTTCTCCCCCTTCTCCCTTCGCACTTCTCCCCCTCCCTCTCCCTCCTTCTCCCCCCCCCCCCCAGCGACCGGCCAGCCGCTCCGTGACGCAAGTTCGGTTCTTCCAAGAAACGCCTTTCGGCCGCCGGAGTCAACCTGCGCGGCCGCCGATGCACGCGAACTTGCATGTGACCTGCGCGCGCACTTGTACACAGATGGGCACGTACATACACACACACTTTTACAAACGGATACATATGCTTTGTTCTTGTTCTCTTTGTTTCTCTGGTTGTCCGTCTGACTCCCTTCGACTTCTATTTCAAAATTCTGTCTCTGTCTCTCCTTCGCCCTTCCCCTTCTACCCCTTGCCCTCTCCCCCCTCTCTTTCTCCCGCTCCCCTTCCCTCCCACTCTCTATCTCCCTCGCCCTCTTTTCTCTCCCTCCCTCCCTACATGCCTCTCCCTCACTCTCCCTGCCTGCCTCTCCTTCCTCCCTCTCCCCCTCCCTGCCTCTTCCCAAACACAACCACACAGACCAGACATGTGTGTGTGTGTGTGTGTGTGTGTGTGTGTGTGTGTGTGTGTGTGTGTGTGTGTGTGTGTGTGTGTGTGTGTGTGTGTGTGTGTGTGTGTGTGTGTGTGTGTGCGAACACAGAGAGAGAGAGAGAGAGAGAGAGAGAGAGAGAGAGAGAGAGAGAGAGAGAGAGAGAGAGAGAGAGAGAGAGAGAGAGAGAGAGAGAGAGAGAGAGAGAGAGAGAGAAAGAGCGTCCTGAACTCCTGTACACATAAGCTAGGATTTCCCCTCCCCCCTCCCTCCCTGCATGGCGTGTGCATGTGCATGTGTGCCTGACCGCGCTTTTTAACCCGTGCTCAAGTGTGTGCGCGTGGGGCAAGCACGACGCCCTTGGCACACACTCACAAACACTGTGTACACCGCAATACATAAAAGAAAAAAAGAAAAAAAATAACATTTGAACAGCGCCATCACCCGCGCCCTCTCGCGCGACCTGTTGCTTCCCGAGTCATTGTTGCCAGGGTGAGAGCAGCGAGGAGGGGGGACCAGGCGAAAGGAAGAAAAACGGAGAGTAAGGAGGAGGAGAACAAGGGAGGAAGATATGGAGCAGGAGGAGGAGGAGGAGGAGGAGGAGGAGGTATGAAGGAGAGAGGAGAAAGATAAAGCGAGAATGTGGAGAGAGGAGGAGGATAAAACAGGAATAGGAGGAGGGACAGGGAGGATAATGTCTCTAAATCTCCTTCTCCCTCCCCCTTCTACCCCTTAACCTCTCCCCCCCTCTCTTTCTCCCGCTCCCCTTCCCTTCCCTCTCGATCTCCCTCCCCCTCTTTCCTCTCCCTCCCCCTCTTTTCTCTCCCTCACAAAACAGGAAAGCAAGAGAGGACGAGGAAGATAAACCGAGAGAACAAGAAAGACAAGGCGGAGAGAGGAGGAAGAAGAGAAAACCGGATAAAGGATACCGTGAGAAAAAAAAAATAGAGAAAGAGAGATGAAGAGACGCAGAAAGAAGCCCAAAAGCAGGAGACAGAAGAGAACGAGAGAAGGAGGAGGAAAAGGAAGGCGAAAGCGGCAAGGAGCAAGACTCCCTAAGGGAGGCCGGGCTGCCCTGCGGTCGCCCGTCAGAGAATGACATGGAAGGAGAATACAAAGAGATAGAGAATAAAATAGAAGGAGGAGAAAGGGGACGCGAAGAATGAAAAGAGGAAGGATGGAGATAGAGAATAAACTAGAAAGGGGAGAAAGGGGGTGCGGAGAGGAATGGACACAGAGAATAAAATGGAAGGAAGAGAAAACGGACGCAGAGATGGAATGGAAAATAGCAGGAATGGAAAGGGAGTATAAAAGAAACCGAAGAGGAATGAGCATGAGGAATGAGACAGACATGAGGAGGAGGATAAGTAGAATCTCTCTCTCTCTCTCTCTCTCTCTCTCTCTCTCTCTCTCTCTCTCTCTCTCTCTCTCTCTCTCTCTCTCTCTCTCTCTCTCTCTCCCTCTCTCTCAACACACACACACACACACACACACACACACACACACACACACACACACACACACACACACACACACACACACACCCGTATGCAGACTGCCTCGGGGATAACCTTGGAAGGACAGCAATTCCACGGGAAGGCGAGGACAGGTGAGGAGGAGTGGGGGGAGGAGGAGGGGGGAGGAGGGAGGAGAAGGGGGAGGGGAGGAGGGGGGAGAGGGGAGGAGGGGGAGGGAGGGAGGAGGAGGAGGAGGAGGAGGAGGAGGAGGAGGAGGAGGAGGAGGAGGAGGAGGAGGAGGAGGAGGAGGAGGAGCGGCGCCTGGCCCTGCCCTCGAGTGCCGCGGGTAATGAGGGCGACACCATTAGGTCGTCGCCGCGTGCAGGTGGCGTGACCAGGCGTGCAAGGGCGGGGGGGGGGAGAAGGGAAGGGGAGGAAATGGAAAGGAAAGGAAAGGAAAGGAAAGGAAAGGAAAGGAAAGGAAAGGAAAGGAGAGGAAAGGAGAGGAAAGGAGAGGAAAGGAAAGGAAAGGAAAGGAAATGAAGGGGAGGGAGAGGAGAGGGGAGGGGGTGGCTGGGAAGGATGGGAT
>NC_051391.1:56977335-56979835 GCF_015228065.2 Penaeus monodon
TTGGGGCAAAGCCGAGGCCCGAACCCCTGGGGCAGCGCAGTTTTACATTGCGCGCCGTTATTGTTTGTTGCAGCTCGTGACGGAGACCGCACAAAACACCGCCGCACGCACACACACACACACACACGCACACACCCGCGCACACATGCACACCCCATGCCCGCACATGCCACACACCACACACACGCACACACACTCACCCACGCACACACACCAACACACACACCCACCACACACACACACACCACACCACACACACACCACACACACACACCAAAAGAGAGAAGAGAAGAGAAGAGGAGAGAGAGAGAGGGGAGAGAGAGAGAGAGAGAGAGAGGGGAGAGAGAGAGAGAGAGAGAGAGAGAGATACAGAGACAAAGAGAGGGAGAGCCACAGAGAGGGAGGGAGGCACCTGGCAGTAAATATTATTGACATGAGCGGGCGGTTAAAAGGGTTCCCCGTGTGGCAGTTTGTATTTGCCGTTAGTGTGTAGAGCTGCTGTGCCAGTGCCTTAGATACACGCATCTATGTTTAATCTGTCTTTCTTTATATATCTGTCTGTCAGCTGATATGTCTATTTATCTTTTTTCTTTATTCTCTATTCTCTCTCTCATTCTCTTTCTCTTTCTCTTTCTCTCTCGCTCTCTCTTTCTCTCTCTCTCGCTCTCTCTTTCTCTCTCTCTCGCTCTCTCTTTCTCTCTCTCTCGCTCTCTCCTCTTTCTCTCTCCCCTCCTTCTCTTTCTCCTCTCTCTCGCTCTCTCTTTTCTCTCTCTCTCTCTCTCTTTCTCTCTCTCTCTCTCTCTCTCTCTCTCTCTCTCTTTCTCCCCCCTCCCTCCCTCCCTCCCTCCCTCCCTCCCTCCCTCCCTCCCCCCCTCCCTCCCTCCCCCCTCCCCCTCCCCCCCCTCCCCCCTCCATCCATCCATCCATCCATCCATCCATCCATCCATCCCTCCCCCTCATTTCTTCCCTCTCCCTCTTCCACAATCTCTTCTCCTTTCCCCTCCCCCACTTTTCTATTCCCTCCTTCCCATTCCACCCTTCCCATTCCCCCCTTTCTGTCTCTCTCTCTGACCCAAATACCAAGGTCCACACTCAAGAAACATTCCTTGGTCGCCAGCACTCGGATCCGTCAAAAGAGCGCCGAGCGTGGGCTGCGTGAGATCCAATGCTGATCGTATCCGTCGGGCAGTCGAGAGAGAGAGGCCCTCGACACAGTACCGACGAGTCTCCTCATTCAAGCGATCGAGAGAGCAAGGCTTTCTTAGGGGTAGTGCGTGGGGTTCCGAACGAGTGTTCCTGATTTCGGACCCAAAACTGAAAGCCCAATAAACGTGACACGAGGAAGAGAGAGAGAGAGAGAGAAAGAGAAAAAAAAACTCAGTAAGAGCCCAACAGGAAGCAGCGTTGACGACAGCAACAGCGCCTTTGGTCATTCAACGTGCGTGAGTGCGTGCGTGCGTACCTGCATGGAGCTCCCGGTTGAGTCAGCCACATATCTGGCATCGCGGTCACCCTCTCGCCCGGCGGCGGCGTCCAACTTTAAGGACTTCCCCGAGAGGAGGGAGAGGGACGGGGGGTAGGGGATGGGGAGAGGGGAGCAGGATTTTCCAGGGAGGGGAAGGACAAGGAGGGATGGAGAGGGACTTCCCAGGGATTAGTCGGATAGCAGGAAAACCACGAGCTCTGATTTACTTCGGCGAACTCCCTCGCCGGAGGACGGCGGCGGACGGGGCATCCCCCCTTGACGTCTGGCTCCTTCGGGCGCGAGACACGTGACTCGAGGATTTCCCGGAATGCGATGTGGAGAGTTCGGGGAAGAGTAAGGAGAAAGGAAGGGAGGAGAGAGGAGATACAAGCGTTAAAGTACAGAAGAGAGGTAGAGAGGGTCGCGGGGAAAGGAAGGAGAAAATAGGAGAGGAAAAGGAGAAAAGAGAAGGAAATGAAAGAGAGAGAGAGCGAGAGAGTTACAGAAACAAAGAAAGCTAGCGAGTGCGAGAGGCGGAGCGGGGGAGGGAAGAAATGAAAATAAAAAGGGCAAGGAAAGGAAGCCCCGACATGTCACGTGACGAAGGGGTCATAGAGAGCGTGGCTTGACCTCGGCCGCCGCCGCGCTTTCCTCGGCGACGTCGCTCGTCCCTGTGAGGCGTCGGAAGTAGCGCCTAGGTGCGGGGGGCGCGGCGATGGAAGTCACAGGAAAGGTGGAGGTCGTAGAACGGGAGGTCGGGGAGAGGAAGGACTGACTGACTGACTGACTGACTGACTGACTGACTGACTGACTGACTGACAGACAGACAAAGAAAGACAGACACATAGACGCATTCTGCTGTCTCGGCCAATAGTGTTATTGGCTGCGCCCGCTGACGAGATATCACGTGACAAGCCTTATCTGTTTATTGCGCGGTGGATCCTCGCACCTGTGTGTCTAGGCACCCCCTCCCCACCACCACATCCCCTTGGACCTAAGCCCCTTCCTCTTCCCTCCTCAAGGCAGGCCCTTGCC
>NC_051391.1:56984835-56992335 GCF_015228065.2 Penaeus monodon
CCACCCTTGTCGTCAGGGACAGGTCCAGGGCGTCACGCGCGCGCGCGCGGACTTGTAAACATTGATTGTCTGGTTGTCTGTCTGTCTGTTTTGAGTCTATCTCCCCGCCTCCCTCTATTTCTCATTCTTTCTCGCTTTACTTTCTCTCTACATCCTCTCCCTCTCCTCCCTCCCTCCCTCCCTCCCTCTCTCTCTCTCTCTCTCTATCTGTCTGTTTCTCTCTCTCTCTCTCTCTCTCTCTCTCTCTCTCTCTCTCTCTCTCTCTCTCTCTCTCTCTCTCTCTCTCTCTCTCTCTCTCTCTCTCTCTCTCCCTCCCTCCCTCCCTCCCTCCCTCCCTCCCTCCCTCTCTCAGTCGACGTGGATTGTTTACGAGTCGACCGCCAGCATCTCGGTCGTGACAAATTGTTATCGTTTTCTCACATTTTTGGTGTTTTTTACCTGGTGGGCTGGCTATAAATAGTTTCCTCTCGCTCTTTCCTGCTTTGTCTCGCGTTCCTTCTCGCAAGTTCTTTCCGTCTCTCTCTCTCTCTCCCATTTCTTCAACTTTTTCCCTCTGTCTCTCTCCCATTTCTTCAACATTTTCCCTCTGTCTTTCTCTCATTTCTTCTACATTTCCCTTCCTCTCTCCTTCCTTCCTTCCTTCCTTTCCATATATCCCCAAGGCTCCTTCCCTCTCCTCCCTTCCTCTTCCTCTTGCCTTTCACTTTCCATTTCCCTTTCCAATTTCCTCCTCCCTTCGCCCCCCCTCCCTTCGCCCCCCCTCCCTTCCCCTATATCCCCCGGACCCCGACCCCTTGTTAGACCCCGGATGTAAACAGTAATTGAGTAGACGGGAGTAGAGGAAAGGGATTGGAATTAAAAGTCTGATAACGCGAGTCACGTGAAGATAGAATAGGTAAGAGCGAAAGGGTAATGGGGAAAATGGTCCGTTTATACCCATTTATTATGTATTTCCAGGTTAGGTTTGTTTTTTTAAAATTTGTTTTATGATTGTTTCCTCGCATTGTAGACGCCATCTGTTGTTCTCTCGAGTCATATGACTGGAGTGGAGGTAAGTTACACATTTACATATTTATGTAGGACATTGTCAAATGCACAATCGTTGCAACACCAAAACAGAATAAAGAAATTAGATAGCCAAGGGAGACGTGTTAGTCCATGCTGTTTTGGTTCCGAGCACTGTATGCATTAGAAAGCGTGCTGTTGCCGGCATGTTATGGAGTTGAATGTGAAGCGTTGCTAAGAAGTGCGCTGTGTGTATGAAGCGTGGTGTGTGTGTGTGTGTGTGTGTGGAGTGTGTGATGTGATGTGGGTGTGTGTGTGTTGTGTGTTGTGTTTGTGTGTGTGATGTGTGTGGTGTGTTGTGTAGTGTGTGTTGTGTGGTGTGTGTGTGGTGCTGTGTCGTGTGTGTGTGTGTGTGTGTGTGTGTGTGTGTGTGTGTGTGTGTGTGTGTGTGTGTGTGTGTATGAGTTGTAGCTGCGCCTGCACACTCGTCGAGTTCTTGGAAGGACCGAGAAACGTTTCCTCTCATTTTCCTCCGGAATTCACACGAACGTTCATATTTCTCTCGTTTTTTTTCCGTTTTTTTTTGTACACGTTCCACTTATTAGTATTTTTTCTACGTATCTTCCTGACGCATCTGCCTCGCCGGAAGTTGGGACGCCCCCCCTCCCCCTCCCCCCCGCGCCACCAACCGGACCTTTGTTTGGGGACGCTCGCGGGCCGGATGGGGGAGGGGGGGGGGAAGGAGGACGGGGAGATAGAAAGGGGAAATGGAAGAGGAGAGATAAGAGAGAGGGGAAGGGAGAGAAATGGGGGACGTGGGGGAGGGGAAAATAAGGAAAGGAGTAGAGGGGAAGATGGTAAAGGGGGAGAGGAAGAGACAGGAGGAGGAGGAGGAGGCAGGTGAGCAGGTGGGCAAGGGGGGGGGTGATGAGGAGGGGAGGGTAATTAAGAGCCACCACGCCACGCCCATCGCTCCCCCGTCGCGGGCGGGTTTTTATCGGTCCGGAATGCCTGTTTCCCGCCGCGGCAGGTGAAGGCGGCGGGGGGGGCGGCGGCGGAGGAGCGGAGGGGAGGATGGCTTGTCCGCTCGCCGTCTCTGTTGGCGGGAGGGAAAGAGGTCAGGACGGGAAGGTCGCTTTCCCAGGTCACGGGGGTGAGGGTGGGAGGTCGTGAGGGCTTAGGGGGCCGGGCGGGGGCGGGTCCCTCTCGTCTGGCGGAGTGAAAGTGATACACCGAAGGAGAGGCGGAGAATGCTCTTGTTACCAGCATGCAAATAGGGTAGTAAGGGGGGGGGGGAGGTGGGTAGAGCGATCTCGGAGAGGGAGAGACCAGGGACTTGGGGGGGGGGGACCAGGGACTTGGGGGGGGGGACCAGGGACTTGGGGGGTAGACCAGGACTTGGGGGGGGAAGAACCAGGATTGGGGGGAGACCAGACTGGGGGAGAACCAGGGACTGAGGGGGAAGACCATGGACTTGGTTGCGGAAGACCAGGGACTTGGGGGGAAGACCAGGAACTTGGGGTGAGACCAGGACTTGTGTGGGGGCGACTAGGTATTGGGGGAAGACAGGGAAGGGAGCGGCACCAGGGACTTGGGTGGAGACCATGACTTGGGGGGGAGACCAGGCTTCGGGGGGGACCCACGGACTTGGGGGGGAGACCAGACTTGGGGGGAACCCGACTTGGGGGGGGGAGACCAGGGACTTGGGGGGGAGACCAGGGACTTGGGGGGGGGGACCAGGGACTTGGGGGGGGACCAGGGACTTGGGGGGGGAGACCAGGGACTTGGGGGGGGAGACCAGGGACTTGGGGGGGGAGGACCAGGGACTTGGGGGGGGGGGAGACCAGGGACTTCGAGAGGAAGGGAACAAGAGCAAGCTTAGTGTAAAGTCATCAAAATTGCGATTATGGCAATGCCTGAGGAATGAAAAGATGAGTAAGAAAAGATATTATTTATCCAACGAAGAAACGCAAAAAAAACAAAAAAAAAACATGACGTTATGCTTCCGAAAACTAAATCCTCCTCAGGCGGGATTATTGGAAATTTGAGATCGAAGCGCCATGACCTTGTTTGTTTCGGTTCGTATTTATTCGTAAAAAAAAACGGAAGCCCTCCCCCCAGCCCGGCGTCTTAGTTATGAAGCCCCCTCTCGGATCGGCTTAGCGCCTCCCCCCCCTCCTTCGCTTTCCCCTCTTTCTTCATCCCCCCCCCCCCCTTGCTACTTTCCTACAGTCCGCTCTTCCCCCTTTCCCTTCATTTCACTTCTCTTCCCCTTTCCCTTCATTTCACTTCTCTTCCCCTTTCCCTTCTTTTCACTTCTCTTCCCCTTTCCCTTCTTTTCACTTCTCTTCCCCTTTCCCCTTCTTCCCTCTTTCTGCTTTCCCCTTCCCCTTTCGTCTTCCTACACCCCCTTCCCCAACCCCCTTCTTACCCCCCCCCCCCCCGACCACAAAAGGGGCCCCTCATTGGCGCTTTTCGACGGACGACGACGTGAAAGGAGCGCCCAGCGTCGGGGCCCCGGATTAGCCTCAGAAGGGGGTGGGGGGAGGGGGAGGGGGGAGGAAGGAGGGACATAGGGGATGGGGGGAAGGAAAGGAGGGAGGGGAGGGAAAGGGTGGGGGAAGGAAAGGGTGGGGGGAGGAGGGAGGGAGGGAAAGGGTTGGGGGAGGAGGGAGGGAGGGAAAGGGTGGGGGGAGGGGGGAGGGGTGTAAGGAGAAGGGGGAAGGAAAGGAGGGAGGGAGGGGTGGGGGTATGTTCACGCTATCGGCTTTAGGGGGGGGTCAGTGCTCAAAGGGGGAGAGGGGAGGGCTTAGTGGGCTCAGAGGCTTGGTGGGGGAGGGGGAAGATGGGTGCGGGGGGGGGATGGGGTCGCAGGTCATTCATCAGGGGTCGCAGGTCATTCATCAGCGGGTCGTAAGGAATTCTCGCGCTTTGATGCTTCTGTGCGAACCGGGGGGGGGGGGGGTTGGAGGGGGCCTCGGCTGCTCGGACTGGTGGTGGTTCTTGCCTGTTTTGAAGGATTGCCATCTCTCTTTCTCTGTCTTTCTTTCTCTTTATTACTTTCTCTGATTTCCTCTTTCTCGTCTCTCTCTCTTTCTCTTTCTCTTTCTCTTTCTCTTTCTCTTTCTCTTTCTCTTTCTCTCTCACCACTCTCTGCTCTCTCTCTCTCTCTCTCTCTCTCTCTCTCTCTCTCTCTCTCTCTCTCTCTCTCTCTCTCTTCTCTCACACACACACTTACTCGCACAGTAGTTCTGACAAGATGTTCAGGATTAAAGATTAGCCTTTTTTTCCGAAATTAAAGTTCTGATTAAAGACTGAGAATAATCCCGAAGGTTTGGTCGCTCCAATTCCTCGAGGGAAGTAAGGATTAATTATCAATACCACGAGGAGAGGGAGAAATGAATCACTGATTTAATCGACAGGGTTGGACATGAGATCTGGCGTCCTTCTCCAGAGAGTGGCTTTCGATCTCGTGTATCTGTGCCGAGGGTAAGAATTAAGAATTAAAAGTTCCTGTGTAGTTGCTGTAAGTTTAAAGGAACGGCGTTGTTGCGTCGCTCTGTTGGAAAGGTCAAGGTCTCGCGAGTGCTGGGGGGGGGAGAAGAGAGAGAGAGAGAGAGAGAGAGAGAGAGAGAGAGAGAGAGAGAGAGAGAGAGAGAGAGAGAGAGAGAGAGAGAGAGAGAAGGGGGGGGGAGAAGAGAGGGATAGGGTAGACACTCTTTTTATATCCCCTGTAAGAAGGGGACAAACAAAACAGCCGGCTCCTGTTCCTCGTGACCCGACCTGATCTCCCAGCTTCTCGCATAAACGACTGACCTTTCGCCTCCTTGACCTGTTTTCCCGTGTCTTCCCTAACCTGCAAACCTTTCTCTTCATCTACGTTATCTCGCTGCGTCCTCGTGAACTTGCTGACCTTTCTCCTCCTTGACCTGGTCCCTGGCCCTCGGCCAGCTGCAGCTTCGGTCACCCAGCTGACCCATATGCCTCACACCTGTAGGGCTCATTAGCCAACTGACCTGGTCCGAGGCAGGGGTGGGATGTGGGGGGGCGGGGGGCAGGAGGGGAAGGAAGATAGGGAGAGGGAGAGGAGGGGAAGGGAGACGGAGAGGGAGAGGGACAGGAGAGGAAGGGAGATAGGGAGAGCGACAGGAGGGGAAGGGAGAGGGGGAGAAAGACCAGGGGAAGGAGAGGGGAGGGAGAGAAGGGGACGGAGGGGAGTGGTTAACATGTAGACATGACCGTAATTTACATGTGATTTGCATCGTGTTTGGGGATTACTGTAATCGTGTAATGATGGCAATAAATGCGGTTTTTATTCTTGTCAATAGAAGGCAGACACAAGTGATTTTTTTTTTTAGCAATTTTGGGATTTGTTTCGGTGAAATACATTTAAATGTGTTAGTAAGCAGGCTGACACTTTTTCAACGGAGCAAAAGTGTAAAGTTTTGTCAAAATACTACAAGATTTCGGCGAAACTTCATTATTAATATTCTCATTATATTATGTATTTATTCCATTTGAGGTTTACCTTGTCGCCTCTTCGTATTGTTTGTCCGTTTTCCTTCTGTCACTTCCGTTGAAGTTTCCGCCTTTCCGTGTGGGCGCTGCTAATTACGCCCTGGTGACGTGGGCGGGGAAGGAAGGCTCGGGCCACACGTCATTAGGAGCGGGGGAGGGGGGGGCGGTCGGAAGAGGATACGGCACAGGAAATAAAACCCCTTTTAAGCAAGCGCGTCTCGTGGGAGAGGTTTCCGAGCGGTGAAAGTCGTCGGCGGAATTCGCTCCTTCACTCCCCGACGCCTCTGCTCTTTCCTTGTGTTGTTGTTGTTGTTGTTTTTTGTTGTTGTTGTTGTTGTTTTTCTTCTTTTTCTCCTCTTTCTCCTTATTTTTTTCCTTCCCCGTTCGCTGTACCTCCTTCTTTTCCTTTCCTTTCGCGTTTCCTCTCTCCCTCTTCCCCCCCCTTCTCCATCCCTCCTTCCCCTTCTCTCCCCTCTGTTTCTCTCCATCCGCCTCTCCCCCTCTCTCTCCCCTCCTTCCCCTTCTCCCTCCCTTTCTCTCGGGTTCCATGTCTTGCCGCGATGTTGCAAGTGTCGCGTCGCCGTGTTGTTGGTTTTTAGTTGAGTTTGGTGGTGTTATTCTCCAGGTCCAGGTTGGCTTGTCTTTGTAAACAGAGGAAGCGGAGGAATGTGGGGGCGTGCATGCTTATGTTGAAGCATGCATGTGTGTATTGGGTGTTACTATACAAAAGAGAGAGAGGGAGAGAAAAAGAAAAAGAAAAAGAGAGGAGAAAAAGAGAGAGAGAGGAGAGAAAGGGGAGAGAGAGAGAGAGAGAGAGAGATGGAAAAGCCGGTAAGCCGACCAGCTTAAAATGCTTGCGTACATGTATCCGCTTGTTCCCAAGATTCGCTGAGCACATTGCAGGAAAGCAGGGCCATAAACGGGCGCCATTTCGCCGCTGGAATAACGTAACGAAGCGATAAAAGAGCCGCCTCGTCTACTTGCAGGAATCGCAGACCGTCTTTATGACTTCCAGAGCTTGTTAGGATGCGGTAATTACCTCCTCGCCCGCCGTGGCCAGCAGCGGGGTGGGGGAAGGGGGCGGGGGTATAGGAAGGGAGGGGGAGGAGGAGGGCAGAGGAAGGGAGGGGGAGGAGGGGGGGGAGGGGGGGGGGGGAGGGGGGGGGAAAAGGGGGGGAGGGAAGGGAAAGGGGAGGGAAAGGGAAGGGAAGGAAGGGAAGGAAGGTAGGGGAGGGGGTAGGTGAAGGGGGGGGAAAGGGGTTTGGTAAGGGGAAGGAGGGAGATAAGGGGGGGCGGGGACCAGGGGAAAGGGGCAGGAGAGGGGGGGAGGTGGCGGGGAAGGGGGGATAGAGGATAGGGGGGAGGGGCAAAACCCTCACGACCCCTCGATGGCCCGTCCTTCCGCGTGGCTTAATCGGCGTTTCTGAGTTGAATTCACGGTCAGGCGAAGGTTGTTTGGGCTTTGGTCTTTACCCCCCTCTCTCTCTTTCTTTCTTTCTCTCTTTTTCTCTTTTTTTTTCTCTCTCTTTTTCTTCTTTTTTTTTTGTTTTCTTTTTTTCTTTCTCTTTTTTCCCTTTTTTTCTTTCTTCTTTCTCTCTCTCTTTCTTTCTTTCTCTCTCTCTCCTTTTTTTTCTTTTCTCTCCTCTTTTCTTTTTTTTTCCTCTCTCTCTCCTTTTTTTTTTTCTTTCCCCTTTTCTTTTCCTCTCTCTTTCTCTTTTCTCCTCTCTTTCTTCTTTTTTTCTTCCTCTCTTCTCTCTTTTTCCCCTCCTCTCCCCTCCTCTCCTCTCTCTCTCTCTCTCTTTTCTCCCCTCTATCTTCTCTCTCTCTTCTCTCTCTCTCTCTCTCTCTCTCGCTTTCTCTGTGTCCCTCCCTTTCTCTCTCCCTCCCCATCTCCCCCCTCCCCCTCCCCCACTTTATCCTTTTTAATTTCCTCCTTTACACTGCACTCCCCACCTCCCCCCTCCCCCTCCCCCTCCC
>NC_051391.1:56999835-57012569 GCF_015228065.2 Penaeus monodon
TATGACATAATTACAGCCTTTCTCCCGAACAAATACCCGAAGGCACCGCCGGCGACGCCACTTGGGTCGGAGAGATTAATAGGCGAACGTACTGTGTGTGTTTTTTTTTTCCGAGGGCACAAAGGGACTCTCTGGAGTAATGACTTAATCATCGAGGGCAGCGCCTCCTCGGCCTAAATCCTTTCCGCTCCGTAGGAACGAGACAATTAGGCGCTGACTTACACGCCGAGTTACACGCCGTCTTAGCAGACGCCACATGCTGTTACCTGCCCAATCTTGCTGCGCCATGTCTGTGCGGGACCATGAAATGAGCTCGGCATTAGTCGCGTCCCGCTACGTGGACTTCCTTTGTCTTCGAGGGGAGAGGGGCGCATAATGAGGCGTTTTTCTCATATAAATACGAATGGGATACGTTTTGGCGTCGCCGTGGGCGCTGTCCGTTAGCTTTTGCTCGTCGAAAGGCCACGGGGAGTTGCGCAAAGCCGGCCGTGTTTTGGCTTTCCCGCCGCAGCCTTGGGTGTCGTAATGCGGCCGCTGTTTTGAGGGCGCTGTTGGTGCCCCGCGCGGGATAATATTGACGCTCGGTTCACGTCGCTGAGAATTTTGAGGAAACAACATGCACGAGTGTTTCGCGGAAAACGTTTGTCGCTTTTGTAAGCGCAAGCAAGCAAGCACGGATTTATACAGGCAAAGACATGTCCACACGCACGCACGCACACGCACACGCACACGCGAACACACACACACACACACACACACACACACACACACACACACACACACACACACACACACACAGTGGACTGCCCCGCGATAAGATAAGCCGGTGTGAAAGAGGGACAAACAGACGAGGAAGATTTAACTCTGAAAAAAAAAAAAAAAAAAAAAAAAAAAAACCGGCACCAGGACTTTAATTTACAAATTGGTGCACGAATGTTTGTTGTTGCTTTTGCTGTCTTGGTTTATCTACAAAAAATAGCGAGATCAGGAAGATGTAACTAATACCAGGTGTTAGATGTTCATTACTCATTTTACTCATGGCAGTCGCTCTTTCGTACAAGTAACTGTAACTTATTACTGGTCTTCTGTTGCTTATTTACTCATTCTTATCCATTCCTTATTTATTCGTTTCATTGATTTACTCATTCCTCATTCCCTTGCATTACTCATACTTACTCATTGATGCGATTCACACATTTACCCATTCCTCATTTGTTCTCATTACTCATACCTACTCATTCCCCATTTATGCAATTCCTCATTCACTCATTCCTCATTTGTTCTCATTACTCATACCTACTCATTCCCCATTTATGCGATTCCTCATTCACTCATTTATTCACTCGTGTTGCAAACGTGTTGCAAACGTGTTTTAGCCCAACGGATCACGAGAAGCGATCGCGGGGCAGCGGCCTCTCGGGCGCGTGACTCCAGAGGATAACCTTTTCGAGGCATCTGCTACCCTTGGGGGGCGGGGGTAGGGGGGGGGGAGTTGGCATTTAACATATTCCTTGGTGTTAGTGCGGCCTTTCTTTCTCTTTCTTTCTCTTTCTTTTTTCTTTCTCTTTGTCTCTTTGTGTTTGGTCTTTCTTATTTTCGTTATGTGTGTGTGTGTGTGTTTGAATGCGCGCCCTCTCTCTCTCTCTCTCTCTCTCTCTCTCTCTCTCTCTCTCTCTCTCTCTCTCTCTCTCTCTCTCTCTCTCTCTCTCTCTCCCTCTCCCTCCCTCCTCCCTCCCTCCCTCCCTCCTCCCTCCCCCCCTTCTTCCCTCCCCCTCCTCCCTCCCCCCTCCCCCTCCCCCCTTCCCTCCCCCTCCCTCCCTAACGCGAGGTCCGTCCTGCTCAGCGTGGTGGCGCCGCTTCCCTTGGCCTCAGCGCTTGCATCACCGTAGTGTTGTTTGTGCTTGCAGTCACGCAGGAACGGCCCGAAGGTGAGGTTGGGAAAGGCCTGGCGCGTTGAGTAATAGGTTTCCTTTGATGTTTTCTGGGTATGTGGTTATCGGGTTTATACGTTCGTTATGTCAAGTCGAGGCGGGAATCGTATTGAGACGTATTTTTTTTTTTTTTTTTTTTTTTTTTTTTTTTTTTTTTTTTTTTTTTTTTTTTTTTTTCCTAGAGGCACGCACGCAAGGCGATATTTTTTCTTTCTCTCTTTCTTTCTTTCTTTTGTTGGCTTATTTTTCCTATTTTTTCTAGAGGCACGCAAGACGAACTTTTTGGGGCGTTATTTATTATTATTATTATTATTATTATTATTATTATTATTATTATTATTATTATTATTATTTGTTTTTTTGTAACAACTATTTTTTTTCTTTCTTTCTTAAATTCTGAGGTATCGGTCATGTCTTTTTTATCATCATTGTTACATAACTGTACCGGGAAATGGTTTTATCCGGATGTATAAGAAAATAAGTCCTTTGTTTGGAGCGCTTGTGTGTCCAGGAAATAGGTCTCGCTCGCAACGCACACGCACGCCCCGCTAATTGCGTGTGCTTTGGGATGACGGCGTTTGTTGGGGGGGGGGGGGGTGAAATGCCTTTTCTTCTGTTCTCGGAGTTTGGACAAATAACCTCGTTTCAAAATGCTGAAAAAAAGAATAAAGTTATTTATATGAGATTTTCACATGTAATATATATATGTATATATATTATATATATATATATATATACATATCTATATATGTATGTATATATATATGTATGTATATGTATGCATCCTCATACTTTTTAGGGGGAAGTGTTTGTGTTCATGGCTTGTCCAGTGTATGTCACTGGGCAAACTTGTTTTTGAGAGGCAGTGAGGCCTTGTCCTCTCTCAACATCATTATTTTTATGGCTTTTACATTGTGATGCCTTTTGGCCTCTTATATTATTTATTTATATATTTATCTTGTATTCTTCGCCCGTGGTGTAACCCGCCCCCTCCCCCCCGCAGGCCTGGTGAGCGAGTCCATGTCCCCGGGGTCGTCCGTGTCGTCGGGCGTGTGGTCGTGGGTCGATGGCTCCTCGTCGTCGTCGTCGTCGTCGTCGTCATCGTCGTCGTCGTCCCGCTCGCCCGCCCACCGCTCCGCCACGCCCTCGCCGCCCCTGTCCGAGGCCTCGCCGCCCGCCACCGACGACGGCCTGGAGCTCGACGATTCCCTCTTCGACGACGCTGTCCCCAGGAAGCGCAGGGTCAGTCGCCTTTTCGTCTCTGCTTTTCTCTTCTTTTCTCCTTTTCAGATGGGTGTGTTCGGTGTGTCGTCTCTTTTTTTATCCATCTTCTATCTTTTTTTATTATTAAGGAGAAAGTGTTGCTGGAAATGCCTTTTTTTTTTTTGTTTTGTTTTTTTGTTTCAGTGGATTTGCTTGAAGTGCCGCCGCCGTTGCGCTCTTGCGTTATTCTTTTGTCTTTCTGTTCATGCAGTCGTTTTTTCTCGTTTTTTTAATGTATTTACGTAGTTGCTTATTGGTTTGTTTACGTGTCTTCTATTTATTTATTTGTAACTCCATTCATTCATTCATTTTTTTTTTATTGTTTTTTTTTTCCTAGTATGAAAGGTGTCTTTGGACGCGAGAGAGAGACAAGACGCCGACCGAAGGCGTCCGTTTTCGCGAGCGGAGAGCGGCAGGAGGGGGCGAGGGGGGAGGGGCAGGTGGGGGAGAAGGGGAGGGGGGGGGGCCAGGGGCGCACCTGGCCAAGTCAGCGGCTGAGGAGGCCATCCTCAGCTGCGTTGACAAGCGTCGATTAAACGTTGATTGCGATTAACCTTTGACGCGAGGCCAGCGCGCATGCTTGTAGTCGAGTAAGCAAGCAAGCAAGGGTGCTTGGTCGCAGGATGCTGCCCTTTGGGACGTGTGGTCGGAGCCGCGATGGGTTTGTGTGTGATGAGTTTACCTTCTGATGCGTGTGGCGTTTGGTGTTCCGCGCTCGAATCCCCATTTCCCCTCGCCTCCCCTCTGCTCTTCGGATTCCCCTTCCCCTCTCCTCTTTCCTCTTAATCTCCCTCCACTTACTCGGTCCTTTCTCCCTCCCACTCCCTCTACCCCCCCTCCCCTCCCCTCCCCTCCCCTCCCCTCCCCTCCCCTCCCCTCCCCTCCCCCACATCCCTCTGCGAGCAGCCTGGAGACAGTGAGTCGAGATAAATAATAAAAAATGTTGACTGAATATCTCCGAGGTGACACGGGCCGCAGCACAAAGGGGGGGGGATTGCTCGTTGAGGCCGTCGTTAATTGGGACTAACTGCAAGGAAAGGTCATTTCAAGCTCCGTGTCGTACTTGACATCCAGTGCGGTATCGCAAGTATTGAGATGTAACGGTATTTATCAGGGAATGAAAATGACAGTAATCGCGGCGGCGCGAACAGCTGCGGCCATTAAGCCGATTTGCTCAACGCGAACGAGTCTCTTTGGAAACTGAGACAGCGGACTCGCGCCGGCGCCGCCTCCGTCAGCAGAGAGGAATTCGGAGTCACAAGTCCCTGCGGCGGCCTTCTCGGGGTTGCGGACCGCGGCTGCGGTCAGGGTGCCCGGCTGCCCGCGCCGGCCGGGTGTCAGAATCAGCTGTTGTGCTGGCTCCGTGCCAGCGGTGTTGCCATACAAGGAGCACCTGATTACGAGCCCAGCATGAGGCCGTGTGATAACTACACATTAACTTATCGGCGGATGGACGGACGTCGGAGCGAGGCTGCTGTAGTTAATGGCACTAATAATGGTAATTGCCAGTCATTTGGGAGAGTGATCGCTACGCCGAGGCTTCCATGATGGTGATTTTATCGGGCGGAGACGGCTCGGATACGCGATTCGGCCTCGCTTCGGGCTTCTCGAGGCGCCGGGGACAGTTGTTTCCCCCTGTGCTGTTGACAGGGGGAAACAACGCGCAGATTAACTCAGAGCAGGAAATCCTGTAGCAAACAAGCAGCGAGCAAAAAACGCCGAGACCAAAGCAAACGAAGCGGGCAAAGCGGCAGTTGGGCCACAGCATCACCGCTCGCCGCCGCCGCTTGTCCGGCCGGCGACAGACACTACATCGCCCACTCCGTCATTTAAATAATGAATGGCTTTCCGTTTTTCAAAGTAATGCGATTCTCCTTCTCGTTACGATTTGATAGATACGAATTACCGTTTTATAAGGCATGCGAGGAAAAATGAAGCTCGCGAAGGTGCATCTCTTGAAGGCCTGTTTGGTCCATCATGGGCCTGATGGCGCCCTTTAATCAGTCGAAGTTCGGTCAGATTGGGTGGCTGCCTGACGCTGGCTCTCCGCGGGACTGGCTAATCGCTCTTCAAGGCAATTTTTTCTATGAAATCAAAGCATAGAAGTCCCCGGAGCGTCTGTTTTCTATCGGCTGTGCTAAGTTTACCCTTGCAATGTGCAACTTTGTGCATAGATGTCGGTATCGTGTTCGCTGCGTTGCACACACCAGATGTACTTTCGGGAATTCTAGCCACGCAGCTGCCTGGGGTGCAAGCTGTGGCCGGCCAGATTTAGCTTATAGATATGCGAGTGGGTTAACGAATGCACACTTTTGTTAATGTTGTTAGGCAAATTACTCCGGCATTCGAAGGCCACGGTTTAGTTAGCTTGAAGTGTTTCATAATGGTGGGTGTCTCCCTCCCCCCCCTTCATATCCCCTCTTCTCCCTATCTCGACCCTACCCTACACGACCCGACCCGACCTGACCCGACTTGACCTTTTTGTTGGTCACTTGTTTGCTGCTGCTGCTGCTTTCGTTGTCAGCTGTTGTTGCTGTTGTTGTCGGTCGCTCTGTATTCGCGGCCTTCCAAGGTTAGCGGGGACGATCGGCGTTATCTGGCCTTGAGGAATCCGCTCGCAGATAGGGGCGCCCGTTCGCTCGGGTCCCTCACTCTCTCTCTTCTCTTTCTCACCCTCTCTTTCTCTCTTTCTCGTCCCCCCCTTCTCTCTCTCTCTTTCTCTTTCTCTATCCCTCCCACTCCCTTTCTCTCACTCTTGTCATATCCCCTTCTTCTGTCTCTTTTTATTATAAGTCCGAACAGACGGGAGTCAGGGCGCGGCTCCCTGGGCTTAACATTACTTCCTGGTAGATAAGGAAAAACTGATATGAAACCAAAGGAGATTCTTTAAAGATAGGAAGATCGGTGAAAGAGTAGAATATAAAAAAAAAACTAAGAAAAAGATAAAGGGAAAAAGAGGACATCGTGTTTCGATAAGGGATTTAGGATGTAAATTGGGAGAAGAAAATTATGTCTACGTGACAGAGGTCATGTATGTTTCTGTGTGTCAGGCGGGGGGGGAGAGGGAGAGGGAGAGAGAGGGGAGGGGTAGAGAGGCATACATACAAACAGACAAGATAGAAAATAGAATAAGAAAAGCTAGAGTAACAATAGTAGTATGGAAGAAGAAGAAGAAGAAGAAGAAGAAAAAGACGACCACAAGTCAAGAAAATGTGTCAGGTGGAAGTGGTAGTAGGGGAGAGGGAGAGGAAGTAGAGAGGAAAGGGAGGGGAGGGGAAGGGAAGGAGAAGATAAAGAGGAAGAAGGGGAGGGGGGAGGGGAGGGGAGGGAGGGAAGAGGAGGGGGAGAGGGAGGGCAGGGAAGGAATGTGTACCACAGCCGTGACGCGAAAGGTAGAAAGTAAACGGGGGAGAAGACGACCTGCTGTTGTTGTTGCGGGGAGGAGAAAGTGTCACTCTGCATTTGGGGCGGAGTGTGTGTGTGTGTGTGTGTGTGTGTGTGTGTGTGTGTGTGTGTGTGTGTGTGTGTGTGTGTGTGTTTTTCTGTTTCTGTTTGTGTGCACGCGCGCGCGCGCTTGTGCGTGCGTGTGCAGGTAAACGTATAGTATGTGTGTCAGTGGACCATGCGTGAAGGTCCCCCTCGCC
The DNA here is from genome assembly GCF_015228065.2 of Penaeus monodon. NCBI lineage: Eukaryota > Metazoa > Arthropoda > Malacostraca > Decapoda > Penaeidae > Penaeus > Penaeus monodon. The sequence goes on from NC_051391.1 coordinate 57,006,674, forward strand.
GCGTGCCTCCCGCGAGAGGGGCGTCCGAAGCGCCCCCTCCGCGCGGCCGCCGTGAAAGTGGCGCCGGACCGAGAGGGCGACAGGCAGCGCAAATGAGCCGCGATTACATTGCAGAGCTTATCGTGTCGCTGAGGATGCCTTTACATTTACTTGAACTCATACATATTTGCTTGAACTTCTACTTGCACTCTGCCGAATAAATGAATATAGATAGATTAGTATAGTATAAATAAATTAGATCTGTAATGATCACTGCTGCCTACCGTACGTGAATATAAATGAAATTTTGCTGGTCCCTAGAACCCCCCCCCCCCGTGTGTGTGTCCCCCCCCTCCCCCCGCACTTGAGAACCCGTGAGAGTGCCAGTGTAATGAAAGGGGCCAGAGGGTTCAGTAGGCCTAGGCAGTCGAGAGGCACTATGCGTATCAGGCGGAGATAGGGCCGATCTGGGTAGGCCTATAGAGTGCCAGTTGGTTGGTAGGAAGGGTTAAGGAAGTGGCGGGAGGGAGAGAACAAGCGAAAAGGAAGAAAGGAAGGAGATAGAAGAAAATGATGATGATGATGACGACAATGATGATGACGATGACAATGATGGTGATGACGATGATGACGATAAGGATGATGGTGATGATAATAATGATAATGGTAATGAGACGTTGATGAAAAGAAGAGGAAAGGGAGGCGGGAGAGCTGAGAGTGGCAGAAGAGCGAGGCAGGGTGTGGTAGGGGAGGAGAGGAGAGGGGGAGGGGAGGAGAGAGAGTAATGAAGGAGAGGGGGGGAGTGGGGGGGAAAGGAAGGAGAGGAGAGGGGGAGAAAGGAAGGAGAGGGGAGGGGAGAGGGAGAGGGAGGAAGGGGAGGAGAGGGGGAGGAGGAGAAAGGAAGGAGGGGGAGGGGAGAGGGAGAAGGAGAGGAGAGGGCGAGGGGGAGAAAGGGAGGAGGGGGAGGGGAGGGGAGGGAGGGGAGGGGATTAGAGCGTAGGCCGACGTGGCGTGTACCGATTATTGATCGCGATCATCGGGGTCGCGGCGCCTATGAGGGCGAAGGAAAAAGGAGAAGAAATATTAAAAGAGGTTGAGAGGAAGAGGAAAACATAATGAAAGAAAAAGAAAAAAGGAAAAAGAATGAAAGATATTAGGAGAGGGAGAGGGAGAGGCAGGGGAAAGGGAAGGGGAGGGGGAGGGGGAGGGGAAGGGAGGGGGAGGGCGAAGGCTCAGTCAGAGCTTCTTGTGATTCCTCGATCTTTTTTTTTTTTTTTTTTTTCTTTGCTTCTGTTCTTCTCGTCTTCACTGCCTCTTCTTCTTCGTTGCTTTGTCTTATCATTCTCTCGTTTCTCTCACTTATTTCTTCTTTACATCTCTCTGCTTCTCTCTCCTGTTTCATCAGCTGCCTCCTATTATTTCTCGCATTATTCCTGATTTCTGTTTCTCCTGCTTGGGCGTTGGGCGCGGCGTGGGCGCGGCGTGGGCTGGGGCTGAGATCGCCGTCTCTCGCCCCGCCGGCAGCCAGTCCTTGCTCTAGAACGTTGCTTTATTTCACACGCGCACGCACACGCACACACACGCACGCACACACGCACACACACACACACACACACACACACACAAAAAAAAAAAAAAAAATCTGGTTCACTTTCGTATTTATCGGTTCTCATCCCTCCCCCCAAAAAAAAAAATTTTTTTTCTTCTTCTTGTCCACTTCTCTTTTTTCATCTTGTTATCATGTCTTCTTTTTGTCCTCTTCAGGTCATACTTTTCTCCACTTTTTCTCTTTCGTATCCATCTATTTTTCTTCCTTTTCGCTTGTGAGCGATTCCCGCTCTTTGCCCTCCTTCCATCCCTTCTTTTCTCCCTCCCTCCTTCCTCACCTCCTCCCTCCCTCGCTTCATCCCTCCCTCCTCCCTCCCTCGCTCATCCCTCCCTCCTCCCTCCCTCGCTTCATCCCTCCCTCCTCCCCCTCCTCCTCCCTCCCTCCCTCCTCCCTCCCTCCCTTCTTCCCCTCTCCCTCCCCCTTCCCTCCTTCCCCCCTCCCTCCCTCCCGTCTCCCTCTCCCTTCTTCCTTTTTTGTTCTTGTATCGCAGCCTCCGGTGCGATCCCGCTGTCGCCGTGACGCTGAGCTGTCGTCGCACAGGTAGACAATACATCTCCCCTTCATTCACTCCCTTTATTGCCCCTCTCCCCTTCCCCCTCTTCCGTCCCCTCCTCTCCCTCCCTCCTGCTTTCACACCTTCCCCTCCTTCTCTCCCTCCCCCTCCCCCTTGACTTCACTCCCTCCCCCTCCCCCTTGACTTCACTCCCTCCCCCAACCCCTGCATTCACTCCCTCCAGTCACTTTTGTAACGCGGAGGATGGGGGGGGGGGTGGACGAGGTGGGAGGGCGTGTGGGAAATGGAACGTCATGGCACTGTCACTCACGCGGTGCCATTTGTTTGTTTTCTCTTTTCTGTTGTTTGTCCTCGTGGCGCGCATTTAGGCCGGCGTTTGTGGGACGACCTTTGTGCGGGGTCATCGGGGCGGCCAGTGCCCCCCCCCCTTCCCCCCTCTCCTCCCTCTTTCCCCCCTCTTCCTCCCTCTTTCCCCTCCTCCTCCCTCCTCCCCCCTCCCTCCTCCTCCCCCTCCCTCCTCCTCCCCCCTCCTCCTCCCTCCTCTGGCCCGCCATCTTATCGCCCGAATCGGCCGCAGGTGTTGATATCATCGGAATGCCCCGTCACGTTTCGGGTTTCCAGGGCAGTGCCAGTGCCAGCCTCGGGGCAAGTGCCGGTCACAGGGGCCAGGTAATAGCCTACGTGCCCGGGCATTCTCACCTGCGCCTCACCTGTTGATAAGGGCCTTGGCTTCCCGGCCGCACGAGGCAGATAACAGGCGTCGAGATAAGTGCTTCGTGAAGTTCAATGTCGGAGTGCGCGCCCGCCCCCACAGCACCGCCCCCACAGCGCTCCCCACCCCACAGCGCTCCCCCCACAACGCCCCCACAGCGTCCCTCACCCCCACACCGCCGCCCTCACAACGACCCCCCTCAGCGCCCCCCCCACAACGCCGCCCCCACAGCGATCCCCCCCTCACAGCGCCCGCCCACACAGCTCCCTCACAACGCCGCCCCCACAACGCCGCCCCCACAGCTGTCGTTGAGGCCTCGCTCAGGGCGGTCGGGGCGCGGGCGTCATGCACAAAGGTGGAGCTCGTCACCAAGGGCGGTGACGTCATGACTGGGCTGCTTGAGGCCTCGCTCGACCTTCGCCGGATTGGAGACACACACACACACACACACACACACACACACACACACACACACACACACACACACACACACACATATATATATATATATATATATATATATATATATATATATATATATATATATATATATATATGTATGTATGTATGTCCTTGGGCAAGGAACTTCACCTCGATTGCCTACCTAGCCACTGGGTGGCCAAGCCAGCCCAAGTCAAGTGCTGGTCCCAAGCCCGGATAAATAGAGAGAATGATTACCTAAAAGGTACCACCGGCACTCTCCGTGGAAAGGAACTGGGGACCCTACCACGTACTCACTCCAAGAGCATCACAACATGAAAACTACAATTAAGTATCATGCTGTGACCACGGCGGCTCAGACATGAACCTACCGTTAAAAGAAGAATGTATGTATGTATGTATGTATGTATGTATGTATGTATGTATGTATGTATGTATGTATGTATGTATGTATGTATGTATGTATATATATATATAATATATATATATATATGTACACATATATACATATACATGTATACATATGTACATATATATACCTATATACCTATATATATATATTTACATATATATGTATGTATATAATATATATATTCATTCTCTCTCTCTCTCTCTCTCTCTCTCTCTCTCTCTCTCTCTCTCTCTCTCTCTCTCTCTCTCTCTCTCTCTCTCTCTCTCTCTCTCTCTCTCTCTCTCTCTCTCCTTCTCCTTCTCCTTATTCCCTCGACAGGTGTGTGTGGTGAGAGTGGCAACGTCACAGTTTAATTATAGACGTGATGTTATGTGAGCCGTGTGGTAATGTCTGACCGCCTTTTTTAAAATACATTATCGCTGTGCATTGTAATGTGGGCTTATCAGGGTGTGTGTGTACTTGTGGGTATGTCTGTGTGTGTGTGTATTTATGTAGTGCAGTTGGTCAGCTTATCTTTATTGCGATAAGATCGAAACTATGATGAAATGGGTGACTAATGCGATTTTGTTTAGGGGGGGAGGGGAGGAGGACGATTATACGATATTCCATCTTTTTATGTCACGGTGGTATTTTATGGTTCATTAATGTAATGATAGTGCAGATTTGTTTACACACATGGGTAAACATGTGCCCATGCCACCTCCTTTCCTCTTGCCCTTTTCTCCTCTCCTCCTCTGATCTACTTTATCACCCATTCTCTTTTCCATTTCCGTGCCCGTTTGCTGGATTTTACATATCCTCTGTACGCCTGCCCCCCTCCCCCGTCGCCTCTTCCCTTCCAAATGGCACGCGGGAGTGATTCATTTTTGGCGTCCAGCCGCCCCCGCATGACGTAGCGATTCTTGCTAATCTCTAGCCGTTTTGAGCTAGGTGGGAGTTCGCTCGGTTTATGTAAAGGGTTACGTAAGCGGGGCTGGGCGTCTCTAAGGGTTTTGGTGTTCGGTGTGTGGGAGGAAAAATGTGAAAAGAAAGGATGGATAAGCTTGACGAAGAGAAAGATAAGAAGTCAGTGAGTAAAAAAATGAAAAGAGAAAGAGAAAATGAGTCCGGTAGTGACGTAGTTTCTGTGACGTCACTTATCACGTGCAGGTTGCAGTTGCTAAAGGTGACTACTTTTTTTTTCCCTTATTTTTCTATTTCTTGGTGTGCTATTGCTGACTTTTTTACGTATTTCTTCGTTTGATCTCTGCTTTCTCTCTCTCTCTCTCTCTCTCTCTCTCTCTCTCTCTCTCTCTCTCTCTCTCTCTCTCTCTCTCCCTCTCTCTCTCTCCTCTCTCTCTCTCTCTCAATCTCTAGACCTCAACGAAGCGGTAAAAACACTTGAAGGTCTGTTCGTTTTATTATTATATTTATTTATTTTTTCTGTATCTCTTTGCTCCTTGTCACAGTCTTCTTGGTCAATGCAGGGGGAGAGTTAGTCATAGGATAAAGGAGGGGAAGGGAAGGGGAGAAGGAAAGGAGAGGAGAGAGAGGAAGAAAGGGAGAGAGGTAGAAGGGACAGGGAAGAACAGGTGAAGAAGAGAGAGGAAGAGGAGGGTTAGGGAAGGTGAAGAGGCGAGACAAGAGGAGGGAGAAGAAGAGAGAATAGAAGGAAGGACGAAGGGAGAGGTAGAAGGAAGAGAGAGAGAGAAGAGAGAGAGAAAGGAAAGAGAAAGAGAGAGAGAGAAAGAGAAAGTGAGAGAGAGAAGAGAGAGAGAGAGAGAGAGAGAGAGAGAGAGAGAATGGAGACTGTGATGGGGGCGGACTCAGCCTACTTTGCATGAGCTGGTCTAGTTATTTTTAAAAGTGCGAGTCTAAAATGCCGGTTGGATGAGCCTTTGTCTCGTGTGGGAGTCAGACAGACAGAGAGACAGACAGATAGATAGATAGATAGATAGATAGATAGAGAGATAGATATATAAATAGAGAGAGAGAGAAAGAAAGAGAGAAAGAGACAGAGAGAGAAAGAGAGAGAGAGGAAGTGCAAGAGATTGGAGATTCTGAACGAGGCCGGGATTTGCGAGTAGTAAAAAAAAACGATCTAACCCCGAGAGGGAAGAGAGGAGAGAGAGAGAGAGAGAGAGAGAGAGTTATAATTTTTACTAGTAACCCTAGCCGGGGAGATGGACAATTGAAGGAAAAGAGGAAGAAATGGAAGAGGACTGAACGAGATGGCAGAAGAGGTGACAT
>NC_051391.1:57015169-57040169 GCF_015228065.2 Penaeus monodon
TGTTCTCGATGTTCTGCGTGTTCTTCGTGCGGGGGTTGAGCCGGTGTTCTTGTTCCAGTTGTTCTGGAAAAGGTTAGCAGCGGTAGTCTGTTCGTCCGCCGTTCCCGCCCGGGTGAAAGTCGCGGTAGCAGTGCCTCCTCCTGCTCCTTCGCCGCCCGCGCTCGGTCTCGCCCTTTCGAGATTACGACACGTCCCCCGCTCTCTCTCTCTCTCTCTCTCCTCTCTCTCTCTCTCTCTCTCTCTCTCTCTCTCTCTCTCTCTCTCTCTCTCTCTCTCTCTCTCTCTCTCTCTCTCTCTCTCTCTCTCTCTCTCTCTCTCTCTCTCTCTCTCGTGTCTCCTCTCCCCCTACTCCTACTCCTACTCCTACTCCACTGCCTAACTCTACTCCAGCCCTTTTCTTCACCACCCACCCCCCTCTCCCTCCCTCCCTTCCCCCTCCCTCCCTCTCCCTCCCGCTCATTCCGTCCCCCTCCCGTTGTGGCGCCGATCCGTCTCTCGCAACCCTCCATTATGCGCCACCTCGCTCCTTTGAGCACAAGCTCACTACTCCGTTCTAAATGTACCTGTTTCCCACCCCCTCTTTCTTCACCCCCACCTCCCTCCCCCTTCTCCCCACCATCTCCCTCCCCCTTCTCCCCCTCCCCTCTCCCTCCCCCTCTCCCCCTCCCCTCCCCCTTTCCCCATCTCCCTCCCCCCTTCACCCCATCTCCCTCCCCCTTCTCCCCATTTCCCCATCTCCCTCCCCCTTCTCTCCATCTCCCTCTCCCTTCTCCTCCACCATCTCCTTCACCCCTCTCCCCCACTGGCCCCACCCGGGGCTCTCCCCCTCCCCCGCCCCGGTTGTACCAGTACTCACGAACCAGTTCCAGGGCTGGCAGGCTGCCTGGCCGGCTGCCGGGCGACTGGCATCACGCTTCGCCACCTACTTTCATTTTCAACAATTTCACCAGCGGCTGCGCCCGCTCGGGACGCGGTGCGTATGTGCGTGTGTGAACGAACGGTGTCGTAAACCTCTTGCTGGCTCGCGCGCACGCACGCACGCACCGTGATGGCAGGCAAGGCCGCCCCACTTCCAGGCCTCCCCTTGCACACGCCGGGCCGGACCCGCTAGACCTAATTTGAGGACGGGGGGGGGGGGGAGGAGCAAGGAGGATGACTGATGAATAGAACTTGAGGAAGGGCCGCCGCTGAGGTCACGTGACTGGGGCATGGCCGGCGCCTTCAAGTCCCTCCGTCGTGTCTCACAAAAGGAAGGAAGCGCTGGCAGTAAATAGCAGACAATAATGAGAGAAGCGATTAAGCGATCTCTAGATCCCGGGTTCCTTAAAAAACCGAAGCCAATCAAAGGTTTTGAGCCGTGCCCCCTCGCCAGCCGGTGCCAGGGCTCGCGCTAATGTTGCCTAACGGTTCATCCAGGGCCCCTGCGCGGGCTTCGGGAGGAAAGGGAAAAGGAAAAATCACCAGAGCGCCCTCGTTTCGCTCGCGTCACGGCTCGGCTTCTTTCATTTTCAGGGAGTGTGTGTGTGTTTGTATATGTATATTTGTGTGTGTGTTTGTATATGTATGTGTATATGTATATTTGTTTGTGTGTTTGTATGTATGTGTATATGTATATTTGTGTGTGTGTGTTTGTATATGTATGTGATTATGTATGTTGTATGTTGTATATTTGTAGTGTATATGTATATTGTTGTGTGTCGTTGTGTGTTTCGCTTGCGTGGGGCGTGTTGCTTGGTTTGTCGTGAGTGTGTGCGAGAACAAGAGAGAGTGTGTTGAATGTGTTGGTGTGTGTGTGTGTGTGTGTGTGGCGCGGTCTGCGTACGTGCTTGTGTCGTGAACGTTGTGCTTCGTGTGTCTGTCTGCCCCCCCGCGTGCTCTCGCCTGCGTGATGTGCGAGCCGCGCCGATCTCTTATGCTCGTGTGCGCCGTGTGGGGCGCGTCGCGCGCGGAGGGGCGGTGTGAGTTAGAACGTGGGGCCGCGGCTTCCGATTCCTCGAGCTCATGATGAACCAGCAGAGCAGCAGTCCACCGTAATTGCGCATCGCGAGGCCCCGGCGTGTGAGGAGGAAGCGAGACCGTGAGGAGAAATAACAATAAATGGCACTGAACAGAGCTATACATATGACGAGGTCCCCCCACCCTGTTGCCCACCCCCACTGGCCCTATTCCCCTTCATGCCTCCCCCCCTACCATAACCGTAATGCCCATTTCTCCCTCACCCCCTCCCTCCCCACCCATCCCCCACCGTACCCTAGCTTTCGTGTCCCCCTCTCCTCCCCTCCCCTTCCCCCCTCCCCCCGCCAGCTCCCTCCTTCAGCCTCTCTCTTCTCTTTAAATTCCCGCGCATTACATTCCTGCTCTTTTAAATTCCCGCGCCTTAATTGTCTTCGATTGAGGTCGAGAGAGCCACGGGCGGTGCCTTCAGTGCCACGGGAGAGCAGCGGCGCCCTCGACCTGCCCCTCCCCCTCCCCCTCCCCCTCCCCCTCCCCCCGCGACCGACTGCAATCACGAACCCAGCGGGAGCCAAGGAGCGGTCGGGGGTGGGGTGGGGGTGGGGTGGGGTGGGGGGGAGATAAGGAATGATGTGGAGAGAGAAAGAGATGGAGAAAGAGAAGAAGAGATAAGGAAGGAAAGAGAAAGAGGGAAAATTGAAAGCAGAGATAAGGAATGAAGGAAGTGGATAGGTATGAAATAAGAGGCAAATAAACATCGATCAGAAAGAGAATGAGAAAAAAATAGAAACAAAAGTGAAAACCAGGAGTAAATAGCGAATATAGGAAATAGAATGAGTAAGATAAAAAGAACTTAAAGCGCAAAAAAAAGCGAATTCGCAAAATCATTCAGGTGCGAATAAGTCAATTTCCCCCTCTCTCTGTCTCTGTCTCTCTCTCTCTCTCTCTCTCTCTCTCTCTCTCTCTCTCTCTCTCTCTCTCTCTCTCTCTCTCTCTCTCTCTCTCTCTCTCTCTCTCGTCTCTTCTCTCTCTCTCTCTCTCTCTCTCTCTCTCTCTCTCCCCCTTCTCTCTCTCCTCTCTCTCTCTCTCTCTCTCTCTCTCTCTCTCTCTCCTCTCCTTCTCTCTCTCTCTCTCTCTCCCTCTTCTTCTCTCTCTCTCCTCCTCTCTCTCTCCCTCTCTCCTCTCTTTGTCTTCCTCTCTCTCTCTCTCTCTCTCTCTCTCTCTCTCTCTCCTCGTCTCTCTCTCTCTCTCCTCTCTCTCTCTCCCTCTCTCTCTCTCTCTCTCTCTCTCCTGTCTGTCTGTCTGTCTGTCTCTCTCTCTCTCTCTCTCTCTCTCTCTCTCTCTCTCCCTCCTCTTGTCCTCTCTCTCTCTCTTTGTCTCTTTCTCTCTTCTCTCTCTCTCTCATCTCCTTTCCTCTCATCTCATCTGTCTGTCTGTCTCTCTCTCTGTCTGTCTGTCTCTCTCTGTCTGTCTCTCTCTCTGTCCCTCTCTCTCTCTCTCTCTGTCTCTCCACTCTCTCTCTCTCTCTCTCTCTCTCTCTCTCTCTCTCCTTCTCTCTTCCCTCGTGACAATCGCTCGAGCGGAGCGAAGGAGGTCGGATGCTGGTCGATTCGTCGGCTTGAATTTGGTTGCGGTTGGGACTTCTCTGGTCGCTTGGCTGTTCTGGTAATTTTGTTGTTTTACTACGACTACTGCTACGACTACGACTACGACTACTACTTCTACGACTAATACTTCTACTACTGCTACTACTACTACTATTACCACCACAACCACCACTACTACTACGACTACTCTTCTACGACTACTACTACTACTACTACTACTACTACTACTACTACTATTACTACTACCACTACTATTACTACCACTACTACTACTACTACTACTACTACTACTACTACGAGTACTATTACTACGACTGTCATTGCTGCTGCTGTTGATACAGTTAACATCATCATCATCGTTATTGTTATCGTTTATTTTAGCTTCAGGTTGGTCAACATATTTTTACGCGGTCCACTTTCCGCTCGCTGTTGGTCACACTTTTTTTTCCTTCTTTTAATTGATGAGGTTAGATTGTCTCTTTTTGTGGGGGGGGGCGCGTGATTTCCAGTTTCTTGTTTGTGTTTTTTTTTGTGGTTTAATGTCATTATTGCCTGTCTTTCTCTTGCCTTCTGCCACCGATTGTGCTTCCCACGGACGTTGCTTCACTTTCTACACGCACACGTACACGCACACGCACACATACACACGCACTATCTTTCTCCTCTCCTCTCCTATCCTCTTCTCTCCTCACTCTTTCTCCTCTCTCGTCTCCTCTCCCTCTTCCGGCTCTTTCTTCCCTCGCTCCCTCCCCGTCTCTCCTCTCCTCTCCTCTCCTCTTCTCTTCTCTCCTCTTCTCTTCTCTCCTCTTCTATCCTCTCCCTCTTCTCTCCTCTCCTCTTTTCTCCTCTCACTTTTTGCTTTCTCCTCTCCTCTCCCTCTCCCGGCTCTTCTTTCCCTCACTCCTTCCCCTCCTCTCGCCTCCTCCCTCTTCCCGGGCTGCATCTCTTCATCTGTTTCTCCTTTATTATCAGCCCCCTTTTCATCTCCCCTCTTTTTCGCTCCTCCCCTCTCTCTTCCCCCCTCCCCCTCCTCCTCCCAATGCCTTCTACAGCAACAAAAACACTCACAGGTTCTCTTGCTGTGTCCACCTTTAAACTCCCGTGTGTACTACTGGTGTGTGTGTGTGTGTGTGTGTGTGTGTGTGTGTGTGTGTGTGTATGTGTGTGTGTGTGTGTGTGTGTGTGTGTGTGTGTGTGTGTGTGTGTGTGTGGTGTAGGTGAGGTGGTGTAGTGTGGTGGGTGTATTAGTGTGTGTTTAATGTGGGTGTGGTGTGTTAGTGTGGGTGTATGGTGGTATGTGTGGGTGGTGGTGTGTGAGAGAGAGAGAGAGAGAGAGAGACACTCTTGTGTGAGCCTTCGTGTATGTACTATGTATGGGTTTGTGTGCACACTCCCCTCCGTGTAGAGCAAGCAGCCGCCACTCCAAGTACCTGGTCTCCCTTGCGGCATAAGGGGACGCACGGGGGGAGGGGAAGGGGAGGGAGAAGGGGGAGGAGGTGCCCTCGTTGTCCCTTACCTCGCCACACCTCCCTCCCTCCCTCCCTCCCTCTTTCTTCTCCCTCTCTCCCTCCCTCCCTCCCTCCCTCCCTCCCTCACCGCGGTCCCTCTCTCAGGTGTCCATAAATCAATATGCGAGCGGGGGGGGGGGGGGGGGCTAAGCGATGTTGTGCTCCGGGAAAAGTGTAGTAGCGAGAGTGTGTGTAGGAGTCGATGCGTGAATGAAATGTTGCTGAGGGAGAACGTGACGATTTGTTTATTTATTTGTGCATTTGTTATAGTTGTGTATTATTGACGTTTTGGTGCATCTTGGAGGCGTTGGGGGGGGGGGGTATTGCTAATTTTAAAGGATTGGATGTTTTGGTTTTGGCGTGAAAACTCTAGTTGTGTTTTTTTTTATTATATTTAATATGATTTAATAATATAAGTGATATCAGGCTGTGGAGATTTTTGTGTGTGGAATTATTTTGGTGTAAATATTATTTTCATGATCTAATGTAGTCCATTCTCGTGTATTTCCTGTTGATTAATTTCTTCCCCTCTTTTCTCTACAGGTAAGCATCGAGTAGTCTTTGTCTACGAAATTCCGAGCCGTGAGTAACGCTTGTAAAGTTGTGCCCGAGTAGGAACAAGGGGAGGGGGGGTGAGGGATCAGGGTTCTTTCTCTTTTTCCTCTTCCTCCTCTTCCTCCTCCTCCTCTTCCTCCTCCTCCTCCTCATCCTCCTCATCCTCCTAATTCTTCGTCTTCTTCTCATCCTCATCTCATCCTTATCCTCATCCTCATCCTCATCCTCATCCTCTTCCTCTTCCCCATATATTTCTTGAAGGCGGAAGAAGGAAATGAAATATACGCGGAGAAAAAAAAAACTTGTTTGGGGTCAGCTTTCGCTCGCTCGCTCATTCATTCATTTACTCACTCAAATCACTCACTTCACTCACTCACTCACTCACACACCCTCACACACACCACTCACCACTCACACACACACACACACACACACACACACACACACACACACACACACACACACACACACACACACACACACACACACACACACACACACACACCTGCGCACTCAGAGACCTCTTGTGGCGGCCGGAATGAGGAAGAGGGAAAGGAAAGAAAGGGGGGGAGGTAGTAGAGGGAGGAGGAGGAAAAAGGAAGAGAAGGAGAAGAAGAAGAAGGAGACGACGATGAAGGCGGAGACGAAGAAGAAGGAGACGACGATGAAGGCGGAGACGAAGACGAAGAAGGTGAGAAGGAGATGGAGGGAAGGGGGAGGGGGAGGGGAGAGGAGGAAGCGAGGGAGGGAAGGTGTATTTGATGTCGCGTCGTTGTATCACTTTTCGTGGTTTGGCGCAGCAGGAGCGTCGCCTCTCTCGCTCTACGTCTACTTCTTCTACCTCTGCCCGAGCCGCATCCTCCAGGAGCATCTTCTGCAGGAGGAGGAGGAGGAGGAGGAGGAGGAGCAACTATGTCTCCGTCGGGATTAAGGCTCCTGCCAAGAATGCGGTGTTGAAGCAGGAACTCTAAAGAGCCACGCTCTTGGAACGCGCGCACATTCGCTCGCGCACTTGCTTGCGCATTCTCTCTCTCTCTCTCTCTCTCTCTCTCTCTCTCTCTCTCTCTCTCTCTCTCTCTCTCTCTCTCTCTCTCTCTCTCTCTCTCTCCTCTCCTCTCTCATCTCTCTTCTCTCTCATCTTCTTTTTCAGTCACATCCTTCTCATCACTCACTCACTCACACACACACACACACACACACACACACACACACACACACACACACACACACACACACACACACACACACACACACACACACACACACACACTGGTGAAAATGACGGTCGCCAGACTTCCGACTGATTCGGTAATTACTTCCCTCATAGATTATTAACCCATGACACCGTCATTATTCGCTTACCTCATCGCTCCCCTCTTCCAACTCCTTCCCACCCCAACTACTCCTCTTCCCCCTCTCTACTCCTCCCCCCCTCTACTCCTCCCCCCTCTCTCCTCCCCCCTCTACTCCTCCCCCCTCTACTCCTCCCCCCTCTACTCTAAGCCCACCCTCCCGCCTCTGTCCTCAGCCCACCCTCCCCCCTTCTACCTGAGGGTGAGCGAAACTTTAGTGAAGCTTTGAGGCGTTTCGGACAGACCCGCACCATCTACTGCGCGTGCACGGCGTTGGGGCCGCCCAGCTGTGATCCTATCTCCTTGAATATCTCATGTTTGTGCATTTCTGTGGCCTGTTTTCCTAATATCTTTCTTTAAAAAAAAGAAAAATAAGAAGAAATAGATCTTACATTCTTAGGCTTATTTTCGACGATACTTGAGAATATTAATTGGCGCAGATTCAGCCCCTCGGTTGTTGAAATGAATGCGCGGTTTGTCCCCACGCCAGGGCTGGGCAGGGAGGCTACGCGCACGCAACACACGCCGTAATGCCATCTACTACGCAGGGAGGCGTTACGCTGTCGTGTGTGTGTGTGTCTGTGTCTGTGTCTGTGTCTGTGTGTGTCTGTCTGTGTGTGTGGAGGGGGAACTTCGCCTTTTCGCATATTTCGGTTGATGATTTTTTCCGTGGCGCTGGATCTTTGTTGTTTGGTTCGTCCTTGTTTGCCAGATTATTCGAGGAGCAAGTTATGGTTCCTTTGCCCGTGTTTTGATATCTCGACGCTGCCGAGGGGGGGAGTGGAAGGGGAAAGGGGGAGGGGGAAGAAGGGCGGCTGCCGCTGCTTGAGCTGGCACGTTGTGGGTGTCAACAGAACCTGGCCTTGGCTCTCTCTCTCTCTCTCTCTCTCTCTCTCTCTCTCTCTCTCTCCCTCTCCCTCCCTCTCTCCCTCCCTCCCTCTCCTCTCTCTCCCTCCCTCTCTCCCTCCCTCTCTCCCTCCCTCTCTCCCTCCCTCCTCTCTCCCTCCCCCCGTCCCCGTCCTCGTCCTCGTCCTCCTAACTCTACCAGGAGTGCTTCCTCCTTCCTCACTCGCCTCCCACCCATTCGTACTCTGCGGAGTTGGAAGGATAGGGTTCGGGCAGGGCGGGAGGAAGGGGGGGGGGGAGGGGGCAAGGGGCAGGGCGCAGGGCGGGTATGGGTGAGGGATCGCTAAGCAGGGCCAGAGCAGAGCCGCGCTGGCAAGGGCATTAAAGACCCTGGTTGCTGGGGGTCGCCAGGGACGCGCGTGTGTTGACGTGCGTGCCAGGAATGGGACGAGGGTGGCAGAGGGGAACCATTAGCGACACCTTCAGGAGGAGGCAAGGGCGGAGGGAGGAGGACTCTGTATGCGCAAACATGTCTGCAACGCCCAGGATGGTTATATTACACACAGTCATATGCACACGCGCGCGCGCACATACACAAGCACATGTAAATGCACACAAAACACACTTAACATTTTAAAAAATACCTGGCGCATTAATTCTACGGTGGGACTACCCATCTTTCAGTTACTATTGCTAATTCTGCGCCAGATGTGTAAGTGGGGGTCGCCGATGAGTTTGGTCGTGATTGCAGATGTGCAGGGAGCGGTTGCATCGTGCAGGAGGGGGGGGGCGAGGAAATCGTGAGGGCGGGATCAGGGCCGTGATGAATGTGCTCCGATCCTGCGCTTCACCTGTCCTTGATCCTACCCCCCCCCTCCCGCCTTCCCTCCCTCCTCTTGCCCCCTCCGACTCTCTCTCTCTCTCTCTCTTAGCCTCCTCCCAGATCCTCATCCTCACACTCTCCCTCCTCTTATGTAACACGCTGCACCAACTACGACGAACTCCTTACCGCCCCCCCCCCTTCCCCTCCCCCTTTCCCCTCCTCCTCCCCCCCATACTCTCCTCTCCTTCTTCTTCAGCTTCTTTGCTTCTTCCCCCTCTCTCCTGTTCTCTGCTCCCCCCCTCCTTTGCTTCCTTTCGTTTATTCCCTTATCTCTTTGCCCTTCTACCCTCCTCCCTTTCCCCTTCCCCATCCCTTCTCCCTCCTCCCTCCTCCCTTTTGCATACTCCTTTCCTCCTCTTTCCTGCTCCCCTTTCCTACCCCTCCTTCTCCCTCTCCCCTCTCTTCCTTCCCCATTCCCCTTCCCCTCCGTCTTATCCCCCTTGGCCCTTTCAAGAAAGCCCAAAAGCAGGGCCCCAAAAACTAGGGCAGCTGTGACCAAGGTTATTATGAGAGTGGGTGGGGCGGGGGCAGGGGGAATATGGGGGGGGGGCAAGAACTACGTCATGGGCATCGGGCAAAGAAGCAATGGAATCTGGGTACGAGAGTCGGGGGGAGGGGGGGATGAATAGTGTAGAAAAAGGGTGTAGAGGGTTTTTGGGGGCGTGATAAAGGGACTTGCGGACTTGCGAAGAAGAGGAGGAGGGAGGAAATGAAGGATTGAAGTACGAGGGAGAAGGGGGGTGGGGGGAGGAGAGTGTTGGAGTTTTGGAGGAAGGAGGGAGTTGGGGGGGAGGCGAGCCCGTGCCAAGTGCCACAAGCAAGTGAGTGCCGCGCAAGAGCCGGGGCTTGCTCAACCTTGTTTAATTCTGCGTGTCACGCCCTCTCCTCTCTCTTTAATCCTCTCCCTTCTCTCCCTCTTCTCTTTTTCTTCTCCTCTCCCCTCTCCTCTACTCCCCTCTTTTCCCTCTCATCTTTCCTTCTTTCCTCCCCTTCTCTCTCCTCTCTTCTCCTCTCTTCCCTTCTCTTCCCTTGCGTTTATTCTCGCCTCTTTCCTTGGAGGACATCGCTCCCTGGAATGCTAATGGGAGATTTCGTGTTTATTTATTCGCTCGACGTGGACCGGCGCTCAATCCAGGGCGGTGGAAGCTAGCCTGTGCGTCTCTTATTAGGTCTGTGGTAAAAATGGGAGGTATGAAGGTGATCTGGTGATTGAAAAGCAGGTCTCTCTCTCTCTCTCTCTCTCTCTCTCTCTCTCTCTCTCTTCTCTCTCCTCTCTCTCTCCTCTCTCTCTCCCTCTTTTCCCTTTCCTTTGCTCTTCCTCTCTCCTCCTCTTTCTCAGCACGTCCTCACTCACTCTTTCACACACACACCCACCCGCGCACACCCCCACAAAAGCACACGCCCACACACACCACACACCACACACCCCACACACACAAACACCACACACACACAACCCCACACCCCACACACACACACACCCCCACACACAACACCCCACTGGTGAAAATGACCGTCGCTCTCTCTCTCTTCTCCTCTCTCTTTCCTCCTCTCCCTCTTTTCCTCTCTTCTCTCTCTCTTTCTGGGCCTCTCTCTCTCTCTCTCTCTCTCTCTCTCTTTTCTCTTCCCCTCTTTCTTTCTCTCCGTTTTCTCTCTTTTCTCTCCTCGTCTCTCTCTCCTCTCTCCCTCCCCTTTTCTCTCCTCTCACCCCCTCTTTTTTTCTCCTCTCCTCTGGGCCTTTCCTTTTTTTCCCCTTTTTTTCTCTTCTCAATCGGTTTTTTTCCTTTCTCTCTCTCCCTCTCTCTCTCCCCCTCTCTCTCTCTTTCTCTCTCTCTCTCCTCTCTCCTCTCTCTCCCCTCTTTCTTTTTTCCCCTCTCTCCCTCTTTCTCTCGTTTTCTCTCTTTTTCTCTTCTCATCTTTTTTTTCTCTCTCTCGCTTTTCTCCTCTCTCTTCTTTTCCCTCTCCTCTCTCTCCCCTTTTTCTCTCTCTCTTCTCTCTCTCTCTCTCCCCTCTCCCCTTTTCTCCTCTCCCCGTCTCTCTATCTTTTTTCCCCATCTCTCTCTCTCGCTCTTTCCTTTTTCTCTCCCCCCCCCCCCCCCCCCCCCCCCCCCCCCCCCCCCCCCCCCCCATCTCTCTCTTTTTTTTTTTTTTTTTCCCCCCCCCCCCCCCTCTTTTTCTCTCTCTTTTTTCCCCTTCTTTCTCTCTCCTCTCCTCTCCTTCTTTTCTCTCTTCTCTCTCTCTCCCCCTCTCTCTCTCTCTCCCTCTCTCCTTCTCTCTCTTTCTTCTTTTCCCCCTTCTTCCTTTCTCTTTTTTCTTTTTTTTTCCCTCCCCCATTCTTGCTCCTCGCCGCCTTACTCTGGAGTCTCGAGGGGCGGTTTTCCATTCCTCCGCATCACGTGTTACGTCTCGCTAAGGACCCCGGGTTTAGGGAATAGGGGGGAGGGGGGAAAGGAGGGGGAAGGGGGGAGGAGGAGGAAAGGGGGGGAGGAGGAGGAAGGGGGGGGGAGGAGGAGGAAGGGGGGAGGAGGAGGAAGGAGGGGAGGAGGAGGAGGGGGAAAGGGAGGAGGAAGGGGGGAGAGGGGGAAAGGGGGGGGGAGGGAGGAAGAAAAAAGGGAAGAAGAAAAAGAAAAGAAAAGAAGAAGAAAGAAGAAAAAAAAAAGAAAAAAAGAAGAGGGGGGAAAAAAGGGGAAAGAGGATGGAGAAGAGAAAGAGGAGAGATTGAAGAAGGGGGACTTAGTTCGGGGATTATATTATGCAAATTAGGATTTTTCTCTTCCGGATAGTAGTTCACGAGGAAAATGATTTGGCAAGTAAAAAAGAGTGAGATGTATTCGTAGCAGATGTCAAAAGATGAGGAAAAAATAATGAAATACTCCTTTGTAGAGTCACGGCAGCCCAAGACACGCTCGTCGCTCATTCACTCTCTCTCGCTGCCTGTTCCCGGCGAGTGGGTTCGTCTGCTCGATGCCCGGGTACCCTGTTTTGCTTTCCTCCCACCCTCTACCCTCCCTTCCCTTCCCCCCTCTCTCCTCCCTTCCCTTCCCCCTCTCCCCTCCCTTCCCTTCCCCCCTCTCCCCTCCCTCCCCTTCCCCCTCTCCTCTTTCATCCATACAGCAGGCTCCGCCCCTTTCTGTGGCGGGCGTGCGGGCGAGTTTTGGGCTGCGGGGCCGCGAAGGTCACGTTCCCGAGGGCGCTTGTGTTTGTTTGTGTTTGCGTGTGCGTTTCGGGCGAGCAAGAACGGTCATGGTACTCTATGACTTGGTGCTTCTGCGCCTCGCGCCGGGGAGAGTCCTTGGCCTGGGGAATGTTTACGGGATTATGGACCGGGCGAAACGAGAGAGGGAGGGAGGGTAGCAGAGGCAGAAGGTGGAGGAAATCAAAGTTAAAAGTCTAAAGAAGAGATGAGGATAAGGAGGTAAAGTAACGGAAAACCTCGAAAGAGGTGACCAGGTCGGAGCCTTGCGCAAGGAGCCCGGCCGGCGCCGCCTCCGCGATCGCTCTTCCCGTTTTCTATGACGCGGGTCGGCGGCGGACCCGATGCCCGCGCCGGCCGGGCTGCTGGCCGGCTGCGGGGTCGCTGTCAGTCTTGCATTTAATTCGGGATTTTGCAAAGGGTTTTCCTCGTTCTTGCAAGGGCGTGTGAGAGCTCCCTTCGTGCCGGTGAGAACCCGTGGGCGTCGCGGGTTGCGTGCCGCGAGAGCTGAGCGCGTGCTCAAGGATGCGTCAGCCGCGCCGGGCGCTGATCAGGGGCGTGAAGAGCGAACGGGCGAGGGACCTTGGCTTACCTGGGCCGGGTCACGTTTGCGCCCCTCGCTCGGCGCTCCTGGAGGAGGGGGCGAAGGGGCGAAGCGGAGGGCAGTTCGTCGCAAGGGGAGGGAGGAGATGGGACTTACTCGAAGACGGGAACAGGAGGCGGGGCACTCCGGCCAGTTGTCCTCGATCCATCAGCCGTCGAGGGGGCAGTAGGGGAAGGGCACCTCGCCGGCCGGCTTCGAAGGGGCACTGAGCTTCCCGAAGGCGGAGGCGTTATTTGCCGACGTGGGCGCGGGAGGTGTGGCGCGGGCGTTGGCGAATGGGCGACGTGGCCTTCTCGGCGGTGCGGGTAAAGAGTTTTTTCTGGCGTTTCATGCCGGGCGAGGCTGCTGGGGTGGCGGCCGGCCCCTCCACCCGCTTCATCACAGTCCACTCTCCCTCCTCCGTTTGTCTTCGCTTTTCGATGTGAAAGGAGAAGGGGGGGGGGGGGAGAACGAGGGTATGAGAGAAGAAGAAAAAAATATGGGAGGATACGAATAATGAGGAAACATTTGGATGAGAATGAGGGTAGGGAGAAATACAGGACGGTAAAGCAGAGTAAGGAGAACGAGAAGAATAAGGATAAGGAGCCCGAGAAAAAAAATAAAACGAGACACGAAAAAGAACGTAAAGAACAGCGAAGATAATCAGAACAAGAAAGAGAAGACCAAAAACACGCTTAAGGAGGAGAATGATTTAGAGAAGGGGAAATAAGGAGCACGAGAAGAAAGGGGGAGAGATGGCAAGAGCAACAGGAGATCGCGCGCAGGTGGCTGCGAGCTGGATGACATACTCCCCTGCGACTCAAGGTGAACCTCCGCGCAGGGCCGGGGGGGGGGGGGGATGGAGGTGGAGGTGGAGGGGGGAGGGGATGGGGGTGGAGGGGGGGGAGTCCGTTTATCGGCAGGTAAGTTTGCAGGTGTGTGTGTGTGTGTGTGTGTGTGTGTGTGTGTGTGTGTGTGTGTGTGTTGTGTGTGTGTGTGTGTGTGTGTGTGTGTGTGTGTGTGTGTCTGTGTCTGTGTGTGATGATGACTTTAAGTTTTGATTCATCTTTTTCCTCTCTATGTCCTTCTAGGTTTTCTTTCTAGTCCTGCCTCCTCATCATCTCTCTCTCTCTCAAACTATCTATCTATCTATCTATCTATCTCTCTCCTTCTCTCTTTCTCTCTCTCTTTCATTATTTATTTAGACAAACCCACCTTGATGACCTTATTGTTAACCTTTATAAATATTGATAACAATAAGGACAGACATCCTCACCCTCCTTACACACAAACAAAAAATACTTCGATATCACGCATACAAACGCACATACGCAAACACACACGCACACACTCACGCGCGTGTCGAGGTCCCGCGCATGTTCCTCACAACAAACGCCTGCGATATTGGGCAGTGGGTATTCAGGGCATAGCAGATTACTCCGAGGAATTTTAATGGGGGGAGGGGAGGGGGAAGGGAGCCTTTTTTGTGCCGTTTTGAAGAGTGATAACAAGGAATGGGAGGGAGGGGGGAGGGAGAGAGGGAGAGAGGGAGGATACAGGCAGAGTAAGTGGGAGAAACTGTCAGTTTGCATTTGTGTTCCAATGATATATTTAGTCGTGGAGTTTTCTCCATTTTTTTATCTACCATCTTGCCATCTATCGATAAGTCAGTCAGTCTGTCTATCTATCCGGGCCAGCCCCCCCCCCCCCTACGGCCCTCGACGCCTTCCTTGTGAAACCGTAAACATATCATCTGGTCCCTCGCGAGGCTGGCCGCCCCACTGGCCTAGTCTGCCTGGCGCCTCCCCCCCCCCTTCCCCACCCTATGTGTTTGTTTATTTATAAGTGTCCTTGCTCTTCCCACATTGCATCCTCCCCCCCATTGCCCCCTCCTCACCCCTCCCATCCTTCCCTCCCCCCCACCTTCCCCTTCCCCCCCTCTCCCCTCTGCAGCGCGCGCAGCTGCGGCCGTCCCCCCGCTTCACCTCCGGGCCCGTCGGGCCCTGTGCAGGAGGGGAGGACATAGGGGGAGGGAGAAGAAGAAGAGAGAGAAATGAAGGAGAGAAGGAGAGGGGGGGGAGGACGAGGGGGGAGGAGAAGGGAAAGGGGAGGAGGAGGAGGAGGAGGAGGAGGAGGAGGAGGAGGAGGAGGAGAAGGAGGAGGTGGAGCGCGAGGAGAAGGATGTCTACCTGGGCCTGGGGCGCCGCTGAAGGGCCTGCCGCGGGAGGGCTCCGGTGGGAACTGCTCCGGGGAAATAAATGGCCGGGAGGAAGGAGCGTCGTGTTGGCGACCTGCTTGGGGCGGATGGCGTTACGGCCGTATCACTCCCCCCGCCCCGCCCCCTCCCACGCCCGGGGGGGGGGGGAGGCAGTGGATGCCTGGCACTTCGGACGGGGGGGGGGGATGACAGAGGGAGCTTTGTATGCTATAAGGCGCTCACTGTCCTCCGCCCTCACCTCACCCTCTCCCCTTCCCCCTTGGTCCCTCCATTTGCTCGCCCCTCCCCCTCCCCCTCCCTCTCCATTTCCCCCTCCCTCGCCCTCCCCCCTTCGGTGGCCCTCCCCCTCCCTCGTGGCCTTAGTGCCTGGAAGGGTTTCTGTCAGCCGTGCTTTCTGCGGCGCTTCCGCAAGCGACTTTGATCCTTAAGCCTCCGCTTCCCACATCGCCGGCTTCCTTTGTTTCCTCGCGTCCGTTGCTTGTGCCTTCTTCCCTTCCTCTCCCCGCTGTTCTTTCTCCTTCTCCTCTTCCTCCTTCCTCCATTCACCTCCTTTCCCCCCCCCCCATGCCCCATCCGGTGCCAAGGTGCCCGCGACAGGTGCTGCGGCCGTGGCTCCCCGTCAGGTGGCTGTTCGTCCGGCCAAGTTTTTATCCCTTTGTTTTGGTATTTAATTTTGTGTTATTATTGATTGATTTCTTTGTTTGTTTATTGGTAGAAAAAAACTACAATATTTATTCTTAATTCATTTATTTTTTAATTCGTTGGCCCTGTTTTCGCTCGGGTGGAAGTCGTAAGCGCTACGAAAGGGCAAAGAGATAGATAGAATGAGAAATGGAGTAAGTGCAAGGGATCAGGAATCTACGAGTGCATGTTTGGAGTGAATCTTTGGAGCGGAAGCACTTCGCCGCTTCAGGGGGGGGGGGTGGCGCTTCCCCTGAAGAGGAAGAGGACAGGACAGGAAAGAAAGTCGCCGATCAGCTGATGAATCTACCGTTAGACGGCCGGCGGAATGCTGCTGTTATTTCTCGCTCTCCCAGTCTGTTTCATTCATTCTTTCATCCACTCGTTCGTTCCTCTCTCACATATATATAATGTATATGCATATGTATATATGTATGTAAGGTATGCATTTATATACAAACACCACGCACGCACACACGCCGCGGACAGTGCCTAGCCTCCCCTCGCAAGCGGCGCATATTTACGAGATCACGTCGGCCTACCTTGTTGCTAGGTTGTGCAACGGTGGGCCATATCGTTGGCTGTGATTGGCTGACGGCGCAAAGGGCAGCGAGCGCGGCTCCGATTGGCCGGACGGAAAACAACGAATCCCGATTGATTGGCGGCGAAGGAGCAGGAGACAGCCGCTCATTGGCGCTCGATCTGCGTTCAAGGCAATCCGATCTCGGCAGCGATTTTTGTTGGGGGCCCGCCTCCCCTCTGCCTTCTCCCCTCTCTCCCCCTCCCCTTTCCCCCCTTCCCCTTTCCCCTCTCCCCTCTCCCCTCCTCGAGTGAGGTGCACTTGTAGCCAAGGATTTAATCTCGCCTCCCTCCCTTCCTCCGCCGCTCCTCCTGCCCCGCCGCGATTGTAATTCCGTTCTGCCTCCGGGACGCCAAGCGCATACTCGGAGTCCCGGATGAGGCAGGATTGTAAATCAGGGGCTGAAGTTTGGCAGTTGGAGTCCGCGCTCACGCCGCAACTGCGCAACAGTTGCGGCGAGAACACATGCTTGGCGGGGGGGGGGGGGGGGAGGGGGAGCAGAGAGGGAGAGGGAGAGGGAGACAGCGGTGTCCTGTTCGGGTGTCGTGTTCCGAGTGCAAATGGCCAAGAGTTGTTTTGCGATGTCGGTGTTGGATCTAAACAAGATGTCCCCTGCGACCTAGGGTGACATCACCCCTCAGTGATTACACACACACACACACACACACCCAACAACACCCACACACACACACACACACACACACACACACACACACACACACACACACACATGCACACATACACATGTACATATACATAAACACACCCCAACACCACACCACAATACACATACACATGTACATATACATATATACTAATATAGGTATAGGTAGATTGACTACACTCGCACTTGCGTATCTGTTTCTATCAGTTTTTAACCAATTACTTCCTCTCTCTCTCTCTCTCTCTCTCTCTCTCTCTCTCTCTCTCTCTCTCTCTCTTCTCTCTCTCTCTCCTTTCTCTCTCTTCTCCCTCCCTCTCTCTCCCCCTCCTCTCTCTCTCTCTCTCCTCTCTCTCTCTTCTCTCCTCTCTCTCTCTCTCCCTCTCTCTCTCCTCTCTCTCTCTCTCTCTCTCTCTCTCTCCTCCCTCCCTCTCCTCCCTCCCTCTCTCCCTTCCTCTCTCCCTCTCTCTCCCTCTCTCTCCCTTCCTCCCTCCTTCCCTCCCTCTGTTCGTTGCCGAGTTGTTAAAGGAAGCCCGGGTGTTTGTGGCGACCTTCACAGCGGCGTGTTTTGCTCTGAACTCACGCCGCTGCGCTCTTGTTTTAGCGAAAGGTTTATGCACGCTAAGCATTGCGACGTTGCAACATCGCCCGTGACTTGTTCGTCAGTTGCGAGTTGCAGTTTGTGTGTATGGGCGGCCGGGTGATCCTTCTTTACTTGCCCTCGCTTTGTTGTTGTTGTTGTTATTGTCTTCCCTCTCTTCTCTTTTCTTATCTCTTCTCGTCGTTTCTATCCGTTCTCGTTTTCTTTCTCTTTTTTCCTTGTTCTCTCCTCTCTCCTCTCTCCTCTTGGCCCTCTATTTTCTCCTTCTCTCTCTCCTCTCTCCTCTCACTCCTCTTTCCTCTCATTCCTCCATTTCTCGTCTCGCCTCTTTCTTCTCTCCTCTCTCACCTTCATCTCTTTCGTCTCCCTCCTTCGGCGAATACCCCCTCCCTTCCCTCTACCCTTCCCCCTCCCCCTACCCCCCAGCCTGGCACGTGGGCAGCGCCCCCCCCCCCCCCCGCGTGACCCGGCCGGCGTGACGAAAGGCCGTGACGCCGCTGACCCACTTCCGCGCCCGTCGCCCCGACCTTGCGTAATGAACGGCGACCTGGCAAGGCCTTTTGCTGTGTGTCTCTTTCTAGATCTTTCTCTCTTTCTCTTTCTCTCTCTTTCTATCTCTATTTATCTATCTATCTATCTATTTATCTATCTATCTATCTCTATCTTTCTCTTTTCTCTCTCTGTATCCTCCTTTCCTCCTCTTTCCCTCTCATCTCCCTTTCCTTTCTCTTATTATTTCTCTTTCTCTATCCCCACTGTGTTCTGCTTCCCGTTTCTCCCTTCCCTTTCTCCACTCTTTCCCTGCCTCAGCTTTCTTTCCCTCCTCTGTCTCCCCTTCCCTCCCCTCCTCTCCCTCTCCTTCCCTCCCTCCCCTTCCCTCCTCTCCTCTCCTCTCCTCTCCTCTCCCTCCCCTTCCCTCCCTTCCAGCCTCTGAAAGCCGGCATTCCTCACATGCCGACGCTCCAGCATTCCCCCCCCCCCATGCCACCCACCCGACAGACCCCCCCCCCCCCGCCCACTCCGCCCGCGCCGCCCGCAGCTGTAGCACCTGAGCTCTTCCGCGGTGCAACAGAAGCCTCGTCCGTGCTGTGCGGCGCTGCTTACTGTGTCACCTCAATCTCCCTCCCTCCCTCCCTCCCTCCCTCCCTCCCTCCCTCCATCAACCCCTGCCTCCCTCCCTCTCTGCCTCCCCTCCTCCGCCCATTCTTTCCTGAACTTGTTTCTCACGTGACTTGCTATTCTCTTAGCCCCCCCCTCCCATCTCCCTCTCTCTCTCTCTCTCTCTCTCTCTCTCTCTCTCTCTCTCTCTCCCTCCCTCTTTCTCCCCCCCCCTTCCCTCCCTCCCTCCCTCCCTTCCTCTCTCTCGCTTTCTCTCCCTCTCCCTCTTTTTCTCTCATTAGCTGAATTTTTCTTCTCTCGGGAAACCTTTTTTTTCTCAAAATTTAAGGGCGAAATTGATTTCACTTACCACGAATTTTGAATATAATTTGTCTGTAAAGAGGATGCGTATTCACTCATTTATTTGTATTCGTATTTAGTGGTTATTTGTTTATTTTTATTTTTGTGTTTATCTTCATTTATCTCTTTAACTATAAAACCTTTTTAACTGCCTGCATATTTATCTGTTTATCTGTGCGTCTCTTTGGCAGCCTGTTTGTTTACACGTTAACAGAGCGCGGGTTGAAAGCGCACCGTGACACGAGCATCTTTTTGGCTTTTGAGAAGGAAAGGTCTCGGCTGATGAATGGCCGGGGGTCATCCGTCGCTTAGTTGGCTTCTCACCCTCCCCCCTCCTCCTCTTCCCCCCTTCTCAGTTCCCTTCCTTATCCTTGTCCCCCTTCTCCCCAATTCTCCCTTCCTCCTTCCCTTCTCCCCATCTCCTCGTTCTCTCTTCTCCCTCTTCTCCCCCTTCGCCCCCTCCTTCCCCTTCCTCTCGTCCCTTCTCCCTCTCCTCCCTGTCGTACTGCCATCCTCCTCTCCCTGCCCTACTCCCCCCCCCTCTCCTCTACCCAGGGTACGATTTTGAGCTTGTACATCCTGGCTTGAACTTCCTCTGGCTGCCGCTGTTCCTTCCTTGCCTGTGCGCTTGCTCGCTTGCACGTACACGCACTCACACAAGCGGGGACAAACGCACGCAATCTGATTTTCATTTTTTTTTTTTTTTTACATTAGCCAAGGCAAACATGCTTATAATTTCTCGTATTCTCGTGTGTGTGTGTGTGTGTGTGTGTGTGTGTGTGTGTGTGTGTGTGTGTGTGTGTGTGTGTGGTGGGTGTGTGTGTGTGTGTGAGAGAGAGAGAGAGAGAGAGAGAGAGAGAGAGAGAGAGAGAGAGAGAGAGAGAGAGAGAGAGAGAGAGAGAGTTAGTTATGAATACTTGTATATATGTATGTATATGTAAGATAAGGAGGAAAAGTATTTTTCTCATCCTTTTCCTCCTCCCTTTCCCTGTTTCTTCGTTTCTCCTCTCTTTATCTTCTCTCCTTCCCTTTGTTTTAGTGTCCCCTCCTCCGTCTCTTTTCCGCCGACGTCTCTATGACGACGTCGGACACCGAACTTATTCCGCAGGAGTCGATTTCAAGTTTCCTTTTATAGAATAAGCCTGTTTCATGACCACAAAAGCTCTCTTCCTTGAAACGAGAGACAGACCGATAGGCAGGAAGGCAAGCAAGCAAGCAGTTAGATAGATGGATGGATAGATAGGTAGGTAGATAGATAGATAGATAGATAGATAGATAGATAGATAGATAACTAGATAGATAGACAGAGACTCGCAAACAGACAGGAGAGAGGAAGAGAGGGGGAGAATGAGAAAAAAGTCGTCAGGAGATAAAGCTAGGGAATGGAGTAAAAGAAGAGAGAGCAAGTGAGAGAAAAGGGAAATGCACCGCGGGACCCAAACGAGAGGGCCTCGCCGTCGCGCCCACCTGCCGGAGCACCCGCTCCACCCTCTCCCCTTGCAACACGGGCGGCCGCTTTGCAACATCCGCGGCGTGTCTCGCGGCCGGCGCGCCCAAGGCCGCCTCTTACGCAACGAGAGTCGGCGGCGAAACGCTACGCGAATCGTGCATGGCGGCCGCTTTAGTTTCGGGATTATGGGGTCATGCAAAGAGCGCGGACAGCAGCGGGGGCGTGGCTCGAGGGCGCGGCTCTGCCTCCGTATACCCTAGGTGTCACCAGAGCCCCCCCCCCCCCTCGCATACCACTTGCTTGCTGCCTGCTTGCCTGACGGCCAGGAGCCCGACGCGCCCGCGGGGTGGAAGGGGCGGCTGGGGATTCCGCGTCTTGTCATCGGGGTTGCGGGCGTGGGTGGTATCGTGGGCAGGGGTGCGGGGTGTGGGCGTGGGCGTGGCGTGGGAGTTCCAGGGCGGCTTGGGTGTGGGACGGACGAGAGAAGGGGAAGGGAGGCTAGAGAAGGGAGGAAGGTGGGGAGGGATCTTGCACGTTGATGCAACTGCTCACTCGGGGCGCGTATCGGGACAGCAAGGGAAGGTTGGGGTGGAGGTGGAGGTGGAGGTGGAGGAGGAGGAGGAGGAGGAGGTGGAGGTGGAGGAGGAGGAGGAGGAGGAGGAGGAGGAGGAGGCGGAGGCGGAGGAGGCGGAGGCGGAGGCGGAGGAGAAGGATTTCGCGTAGTCTCTGCCGAAGAGAGTTCCTCGAGTGCCAGTGGAGGCGTCCGAGGCTCGGGTCCGGGAGTGCCAGAGCGTATCCCCCTGCCCTGCCTTTGTCGTTCGGGTCGCTGGCTGCGTTCGCACTCGCCCCCGCCGTTCCGTCTGCGCCGTCGTCAGCGAGGTCGCTCTTCGCGCCTCGGTGCGCCTCGGGTCAGGGACGAGGAGCAGGTGATAGGCGGATGCGAATAATGAATGTAACAATATAGATGTATAAACATCGTTGTGGCAAATTTTGGCTGCCGACACCACCCCCGCTCAAGGTTATGCGCGGTTGCCAAATGGCCAATAATGGAGGCGATGATCAGCGTTTTGGGGTTTTGCTTGTTTCTGCCACTCCTGCTCTGCCGCGGATCGGACGCCCGCGCCGCCGCTCGCACCGGCTTCGGCGGCGTCGCCTTCGAGGCCGAAGCGGCGGCGTCGCGGCGGTTCCGAGAAGCGCCTTGGGACCGAGCGCGTTCGGCCGCCCCGACTCAAGGCCGCGCAATGCACGCCGCCCGCCGCCCGCTCGCAGGGAAGTCGCCTCCGACGCTGGGCGACGCTGCGGCTGCCACGGGCGGGCCCTGCGGCCGGGAAGCGAGAGGACCGTTCCGGCGTCCGTCGGGGCGATGCGCGGTGCCCGGCGCGGCTGTGGCACCGGGAGTACCTATGCGAGGAGGGCTCTGCGTGCTGTGCCAAGGGGCGTCCTATGTGATAATGTGTTTCCATGCATGTTATGTTTTTAATTCTTCAGTCAAAGCATCTTAAATCTCGGCCCCATCATTCTTTTCCTCGTGATGCGCAGTCGGGACGCCTTCCCTGAACCGCCCTCCCGCCGCTCAGTGCCTTTTTCCGACTTTGGCAGGCACTGGGAAGCTAAAGTGACACGGACCGTTCTCGCGATTCAGGGCTTGGTCTTGTCTGTGATGCTTTATGGGTCGACACGACAGGAAGGCAGGCAGGCAGGCAGGCAGGCAGGCAGGCAGGCAGACAGGCAGGCAGGCAGGTAGGCAGGCAGGCAGGCAGGCAGGCAGGCAGGCAGGCAGGCTGGCAGGTAGGTAGGCAGGCAGGCAGGCAGGCTGGCAGAGGCAGAGCCAGAGGAAGAGCCAAACAACCAAAGTGAAAAGTGAGGGCGAGTCGGTGGAAAGTAATCGTTGCCACACACGTCAGCTACGTGTCAGGCAGATGATCGAGTCTCGTACGAAGCGAAGCCCAGTGCTGGATCCGCCCCTCCTCCTCTATCCCATCCCCATCCAGTTCCCCCTTTCCCCTCCTCCTCCATCTCCTCCTCCTCCTCCTCCTCCTCCTCCTCCTCCTCATTCTCTTCCATCTCCTCCTCTTCCTTCACTCCCTTCACCTTCTCCTCCTCCTCCTTTTTTCCTCACCCTCCTCCTTTTCTTCCTCCTTTTCCTCCTTCTCTGCCTCCTCCTCCTCCTCCTCCTCCTCCTCCTCCTCCTCCTCCTCCTCCTCCTCCTCCTCCTCCTCCTCCTCCTCCTCCTCCTCCTCCTCCTCCTCCTCCTCCTCTCCTCCTGTTCCTTCTTCTTTTCCTCCTCCTTTTCCTCCTCCTCCTCCTCTTCCGTATCTACTCCCTGCCTCTTCTCCCGCCGGAGCTCTGCAGCAGGTGGTCGAGAGGGAGGTGGGGGGGGGGGCGTGTCGTGCGAAGATCCAAATTAATATCACTTCTGAGGGATCGCTAACAACCCGCTCCCTCCCCCTCCGCCCCAACACCCCTCCCACTTCCCCTCTCCTCCCTCCTCGACTCCCTTTCCCATCCCCTCTCCTCCCCCTCTCCCCCCCCCACCTCAAGAGATGCCGCCGCCGCTTCGTCACCGTCCCTGCTGCCGCTCCTGCTGCGATTTGCGTCTGCTTGCTTGCTGCAAAATGTCAAGATTATTATGCTTAAGACAGCTCCGTTGAGTGTTGCTGAGTTTTGTTATCATAGGCGACGCATGCAGAGTTCATGACGATAATGGAGATAACACCAAGTATGATTTTGATAGATAAGTAAGCGAAATCGTAAGTCTAACGATAAAAGCTTATCGTGTTTAGTTCTCCCCTCACTCCCCCCCTTCCCCCCCTCCCTAATTCGGTCGCCACGAAGTCGCCTGTATCGAATTCTGTCGCTAGTCGGCCCGGGGTCCGTCCTGCTTAGGCCTACCAGACCCGACCAAGTGTCCCCCACCCCCTCCGTTGTCTCGTCGACCTCGTTCGGGGTCGTCCGGGCGTCCTTCTGGCTCGACCTCTGACCTCTGACCCCTGACTCCTGTCCCGGCGTCCCCGGCCAGGTGGCTCGCGGGGCCATCACTGTCGCGCTGTGTCATGCGGGAGCCGAGAGAATGGCGGCGGCGATTGCTGCGTCGCGCCCTCGCCGGTGACGCAACCCTTTTGTTTACCGGCCTTCACCTGCGCCCGCTCGCCTCGCCGCCCCCGCCTCCCCCCTCTTCATATGGGCCTTGCCTCCCTTCCCCCCCTCCCCTGCCCCGCCCGCTGCCCCTTGTCCGCTGCCGACCTGGACTCCCCAGCGAACGCGCGCGAGCCGAGGGAAGGGTGGCGGCGAGGGTGCGCGTTGGCTCAGGGTGACCCCGGCGCTCCCGCTACTCCGTGTCGGGACCCTAACCTTGCCTGAGCTAACCCTGACCCGACGGATCCTATTCGGTCATCTCTAGTCCTGACCTATCGGGTCCTATCCAATCCAATCCTGTCGTATCCCATCCCATAGCTACTCTACCCTATTCTGTACTATCTGGTCCTGTTCTGTCATACTATACCATCCCATCCCATCGCTTCCCTTCCTCTCCCCTCCCATCCCACCCTACCCTTACCCTACCCTACCCTACCCTACCCTACCCTACCCCACTTTACCCTACCCTTACCCTACCCTACCCTACCCTACCCTAGTATCCGTTACCTGGCCTATCCCAACACATCCCAAATGGTTCAACTTTTATTTGTCAAACTTAATTTTTGTTGTCTGTGCGATGATAAACTCTGTTACGACTAATACAAACAATTCGGATGCAATGTGATGTAAACATCATATTGCATGTGAATTTGACAGAGCAAACTGCTGAATGTTTTATCAACACGTCATCATCTGATTATTAGTGTTGTTGTTTTTGTTGTTTGTTATTATTATCATTGTTATTGTTATTGTTGTTGTTATTGTTATTATTATTATTATTACAATTATTTTTATCATTGCTTGTTACCGCCGTGCACTGTGGAGGTAGGTTGATTCATGCGGGCGCGAAGGCGGTTCTGGTTAGCAACAGATGCGGTCCTTGCAGGTGCAAATGTCAGAGGGAAGTGGGGGAGGGGGAGATGGGGAGGCAGGGAGGTGGGGGAGATGGGGAGGCAGGGAGGTGGGGGAGATGGGGAGGAAGGAAGGTGGGGGAGATAGAGAGAAGGGGTAGGAAGTGAGGGGAAGGCAGAAAGAAGAATAAACCATGCTTAAAAGCGGAGACTCGAAGGGAAGACTTCGTTATCGTTAAATCCATGAAGCTATATGACGTCACGACGATGAAGGAGTGACGAGGCCGGTCTTAAAAAAGGTCGAAGCAGCGGGTCAAGGAGGACCGGCCCAGGTCACCACGGGCGGGGATCCAGGTCACGGAATCGGCGAAGGAAACGTGCGATGCTTCGACCTGTATCTCGCTTCAGCGGGAAACGAGTCTCGCAAAGCCATATTGGTCTTAACGAGCTGGTGTTGTTTACGGCTTATCACCGATCTGAAAGCCTTGATATCAGCTAGATGGTATTAGCGAGGTTATCAGCTTTGGGTTCGGCAATACTCCCGAGATTCTTTTTATTTTACTTTTTTTTCAAAAGGAGTTGGACTTAACGAGCCTTAAGACCTTCTGTGTATGAGCGCCTCTCGGTTGTTTGGTCGCTCATGAAGGCGGGCATGAAGCGCTCGGTCGCCGGGTCTTAACGCCGCGTCGGGAAAACCGGAAATGCTCGTCTTCGGTCGTCAGGCTACGGGCGAAGGGGGGGGGGGGGGGGGGCGGGGGGGGGAAGGAACCCCCGCGCGAGGAACGCGAGAAAATGGCGCGAAACAGAGACCGATCGCCTTTTTTTTTTCCTTGTTTTCCTTTTTTTTTTTGGGGGGGGGGGTGAGGACCAGGGATGCGCTTGGGT
>NC_051391.1:57045169-57080169 GCF_015228065.2 Penaeus monodon
ACAACCTGTTGGTGATTGTTAATTAATGTCTCGTCAACCGCGAACTTTGGCCGTCTTGTGCGCGCGGGTTTTTTCTTTCCCGGGAGAAGGTTCGGGCGCCGCGGATGTGCTTATTCTTACCGCGTTACGCTCTTTTATTTTCATTCATTTTCTTCCATGTTTTGAAACTGAAAAGAGGCTTTTTATACTACGAAAAAAAAAATCTAAAAATGCTTCCATTCATTCGCAAGTGAAAACGAAATTAACATTTTCTATGACTATATTCCACTATGCTGATGCCAACAACAAAACAAAAAATAAACTGGTTAACTTATTTATTTATTTATTTTGACATTGCCCTTTTTTCTATAATACAGGAAAACGATTTTTTTATTTAACAGCGAAATCTCAAAATATTTGAAAAGTGACTAAACGAGTTTAATTTCAAGACCTATTCCAATTATCAAGGAGTAAACTAGTAGCTTACAACATTAAGAAATCATTGAACCTGTGCCTTCGTTTTAACATTAAGGAATAATTGAACCTGTGCCTTCGTCTTATTTAGCAAAGCTCAGACTCAGAAATGATGAAAAATAGAGACAAGGGATAAATCTGTCTACATTATTGCAGCTTACAGATGTTCGTGGCATCAACAGGTAAGTCCCCTGTGATAATAACACGAGTCAACAGGTAAAATCCCTGGTGATAATAACGCAACTTTGGCTCTGATACTTTTTATTATTTATTATTATTTTCTGGTTATTTACTTTTTATAAAGGGGGGGGGGGCGAGATTCTCATTGCAATAACGTCCAGGAAATTATTTTGGCAATGTAGGAAAAGTTAATTAGCATACGTAGCGGGTGAAAATAAAGGAATATAAAAATCTGGAGTCTAAACATACTTGTAGCGTTAATGAGAAACTTGTTTTAAGTTTGGAGAGGGAGGTAGAGAGAGGGAGAGGAAGAGGCTGACGGAGACGGAGAAAGAAAAGGAGAGGGAGAAAGAAGGAGAGGGAAAAGGAAAAGGAAAGGGGGAGAGAAGGAAAAGGAGAAGGGAAGGGAGAGGGAGAGAGGAGACGGAGAAGGAAAGGGAGAGTGAGAGAGAGAGAGGGAGACGAAGTAGGAAAGGGAGAGAGTGAAAAAAGCTCCTCCCAGCCGCAGTGGCCGAAGGGGTGGGACGGTTTCCATTGATCTACTTGGAACGAAGCCAGCAACACCCCCCCCTTCTCCCCTCCTCCCCCTTTCTCTTTCATTCTCTTTTTTTGTTTCACTTTCGTCTCTCCTTTGTGTGTCGTTGTTTGTTGATGTGACGATTTTATATATGTATTTAGGTGTTTTTGGTTTTCGTGACTTGCCATTAACATCTCACTAATATTATTTACTATTATTTATCTTTTTTTTTCAGACAATTAATTTCTTCTCCGTTGCTTTTGTGTCTCTCCCTTTGTCGTAAATACGAAACTGTAAGGAAGAATCATGAAAGAAAGGACTCTTTGTTATGGCTAAACGAACAGACTCTTGGTAAATAGCAGTGGATTCAGATGTGACATTAGACTTTAGGCCTAAGCTTACGAGTCTTTCTCTGCAGAGCTGAAGTACTAGTGTCGCGTACTAGTGGCATTGAAATCTGTCCCATGTTCATGTATTTCAAGACTGAAAAGTGCTAATTAGCGCAGCAGATATAAAACGGTTCCCGAGCTGTAACGGCACCTGTTTCCAACGGAGACGAGGAGAGGTACCGCTAGATGGGACCGGCCTTTCCATCTCCTTATGCAGAATTTTTCTTCGATCTGTGCTAACCACGTCCCTCTTTGCCTTGCAGAGCTCCACCCGCACCATGTTCAAGTGCACGTGGGCCGGCTGCCAGGAGATGACATCCGCCTGCGATGCCATTGAGAGACACATCCGCGCCATCCACCTCGGGTACGGAGTCATTTGCGGCCGTCGAGCCAGGCGGGGCATGCCTGCTCCCGGGCCCGCGCGGGACGTCCCTGCGGGCTGGGGCTCCGGGCCGAGGCCCTTAGGGGGGCAGCCTAGGCTTTGGCTTTTCTCTGTTAAATAATGGAAATAGATTAGTCGCATAAGATGTGGTAGATGTTAGCTTTGCTCTTTGATGATGGTGTTGGTATTAAAAAGTGATAATGAAATAGGGTAGGTGGTTAGCTCGGTTGCACAGTGACATGTCAAGGGAGAACTGATCGTTAGCTGATGATGGCCATATGTTGATAGTGCATGACATTGTGTGGTAATGCATGGAAGTGGATGACAATAAAGCTGACCCCCCCCCCCCTCCAGGCGCGAGGAGGTGAGCAGCGAGCACAGCGACAGCGATAGCGACGACGAGGACGACCACGAGGAGGAGTTCTACTGGCGCGAGGTGGAGGTCAACGTGGCCACGTGGGTGGACCCCTGCGAGCCCCTGGTGGCGCCCGTGGTGCCCCCGCCCACCCCGCCCGCGCCCCCTGCCATGACCGTGACCGTGGCGCCATCGCCGCCCACACCCCCGGCTGCCGTCGCCCAGCCCTTGGGCGTGGGCATCCCGCCCGGCCCCATCCAGCCGTCCCACCCGCAGTACATCCACGTGTCGTCGCCGCCCACGCTCAGCCACATGGACATGGCCCGCCCGCCCCACGAAGGTCAGTCAGGATTTCGGTTCGTCCCCCAAAGGGACTCCCCTGATCATGGCGTTATCTTAGGCACTCCTTTGATTCTTATTAAAACAAAGATTCCAATCACTTTCCCGCTCTAGATTTTGTTAAGAACTTTCTAGGTATCAGAATCATGAAAAAGTCAAGAAAGACTTTGATTTAACATTTTTATAAGTAACTAAGACACTGTAATGCCATGGCAGTGTTCTTATGACATTCATTTGAAATTCACGACGTCATCCGTCCACAGACCCCGAGTACAGACGCCAGGCCGCCCCCATGCCTCTCTCCAGCTCATGGCCTCGCACCTCCACGTTCATGGTGAGTTTGGAAACATATCCTTCTTATGTCTTCTTTCTGCTGTCTGAATATTTTGACTTTCTGCGGTCATATCTAAATGAAAAGTGATGAAAATAAAGAACCTCTCATTTTCAGAAGAAGACTGAAATGTTCGTTTATTTTCCAAAGGGTTCCGGACGTGGGAAGATCCGCGTGAGTTCCTCGCCGAAGGCCTCTCCAGGGCGAGGCAAGAGGAACGGGGAGAGCCGCAAGTGCCGCAAGGTGTATGGCATGGAGCAGCGAGACCTCTGGTGCACACAGTGCAAGTGGAAAAAGGCATGCAGTCGTTTCGGGGAGTGAGCCTCCATGGGATGTGTACAAAATGAGTGTGTGCTTAGCTGTGTAGCTTAGAGAGAAGGTGGAGAAAAGAGAAAGAGAAAAAGAGAGAGAGAGAGAGAGGGGAAATATCTTCACTAGAGTCCACAGCTGAATGAGCAATTCAGTTCGGATAAACATTTACTAGTGATTTCCTCGACCGCTGGTTGTGAGGAAAGTGCTTGACAACTTGTGGTAGACAGAAATACTCCTTGCACTTTCATAACAAAGAGAGGAAACAATTTATTGTGTAAGCATTTCCTTGCAGTCTGAGCAGTCTTACATAAGTGTAGAAGTAAGATCACAAAATAAAGATGTCATGAATGTAGATTACAATCTCATCATAGGAAAGCCAACCATAAGAAGCCAGAGAAAAGGGAAGCACAAGAGAACAGGCTGAACGGCAGGCTCTCCAGGTGCAGGTCGCTCCTTCCGGGAGGAGACGCAGCAAGGGGCCAGCGTTGGTTGCAGGAGGAGCCCGGCCTCTCGGTGTTGTGGATCGCTGTTAGCTTGTAATGGCATCTCCAAGGTCTGGTGAAATGTGATTTGATGAGGGCAGATTTTTGTCACATTCTTGTGATATCTCAAAAGGTGTGTGTATATACTTTGTATGTATGTCTATATTTATACATGAACTTATATGTATGTGTGCATATATGCACATCTGCATAAATGTGTATTCATTCACATACAAATGCATATGCATATACATATATCTGCTTATACTTATATGTAAATGCATTTGTATGTTTATATATACATATGCACGCACGTGCGCGGACACACACACACACACACACACACACACACACACACACACACACACACACACACACACACACACACACACACACACACACACACACACACACACACACACACACACACACACACACACACACACACACACACACACACACACACACACACATATACATACATACATACATACAACATACATACATACATACATACATACATCTTAAAGTTTCAGAAGGTAGAACATTTTGCTACAGAAGTGCTTGAGATATTTTTAGAAGGCTTCCAAAAAATCACATGGAAATACATTGCAATAACCAAATCAAGATCCAGAGCTGGATTTTGTCAATGATGCAAAAACTACTTTCAAACCTTTTCCTATTGCAGTGTATTATAAACATTAAGTCGATGGACATCCATTGTATTATAATGTGTTTTAGCCAGGGAGATGTTGTGGATAGGGAAGCCATAGGTGATAAGCTCATATAGACTTTCATGATATTTTTATCCACAATTTATACATTTTTGATAAGAGCTTTGTATGAGCATGAGTGAAGCAATACTTTTTTCAAGAGGACGAACATGTCACCTATGCTTCCATATCCTGTTACTACTTGTAAGTTTTATTTTCAGGTGTAAAGTGTCTGACAAGCATGAAATGCAAGCACTTGAAATGTACAAAAAGAATCAAGATAATTTTATGATGCTCATCCCTCTGTGCAACTATGAATTACTGCTGGCAGAAGGCTGGAGAGAGCGCCTTGCATGCAACCCAAACTGCATCAGTCGTATTGATCAATGCTAACACTCTCATGATAGGGAGAGAATATTTGGGGCTTTTATAATGAGTCACTGCTGTCATGGTCTTGAAGTACTTACATTATTAAGAGTTTTGTTTCTAGAGAGGTTGCAAATATGAGTTAAAGGCTTCCATTGTGAAAGTCTTGCAGAAAGACCCATGCAAATCTATCTATGCCAGACATTCAGTCAAATGTGCTCAAACATGATGATAGCATATACTTTTTTTTTAAACAATAGGAACACCAAACTGGAACACAGTGATGAAATTCAGGTTTAGAATTTCAGCCCAGTTTATTTGAGAGGTTTAGTTGATAATCAAGGACTTCATGCTGTTATATCTGTTCTCTTCATTTTGAAAGTCCAAACATGCAAGGGCACTTGTAGTAAGCATCTATGAACATACTTATTTTGCTCCAGGAGAGCATGTTGCAAGAAGAATATTTATTTTTAATATTTTTGTACTATATCGCACGAGCCGGATATTCTGTACCCAGTCATGGCTTGCGTACTTACCCAACCCCAAAGCCCTCTTAGAATGTGGAAAGGTGCAAAGGCGCCGAGGGGAAGTGATGACCCCAATAAATCCACCTGGTGAAGCGAACTCTCCGGCCTCCTCCACAGCCCACTCACTTCTTAGGAAGTTTACTGCAGCAGAGAATCAACTTCATTTTATTTTTATTTTTTTTCATTAATATTATTTTTTTTAATGTGTAGTGTTACCAACTTTTCTTAGGGGATGTATGTTGTGTCAAGCAGAATAATGAAGAGATCACTGTAAATGTCCTATGGCACTATGTCCGTGAGGTGAGGATGAGCGAAAAGGGAGCCTTAACGAGTCACAGAACTGACAGAGATTAATAGATTATGATATAATGGATAAAATGATGTTGATATTCAATCTTAAGGTGATTATGACATATCTTCATCTTGTTCTGAAAGCTTCCAGAAAGAGGAGATTTGCAGTAAAATGTAGGAAAGGATGAAAAAAGTAATTTAAAACCAACAATTTCCCCCCCCCCCCCCAGCAAGCAGGAAGTTACAAGTAAAGATCTGTCTTGATCATTCAGCTAATCACTTATCTTTTTTCCCATCCTTCAGTCCCCATTTTTATCCATGTTGAGGATGATTTCAAGAGTCGTTTGGGACCAGATGATAGGCAAGCGTTGGCAGGGGAGCCTAGAAATATTTTAAGAATGTTTTGAAAAGTATTCTTCTGGCCACCTTTCATGGGGATGAGAGAATGAAAACTAGAATTCCATAATCCTCTTTATTTTTTTATTTCAGTTTGCTGAAATTGGAATGTATGTCTAGGCTGTAAGAATGCAAGAAAAAGTTTTTTCATTCATATGAAACAAACACACACATTCACACTCAAACTCACTCTCACACTCCCTCTCACTCTCACTCCTACTCTCACTTTAATTCTCTCTCACTCTCTTGCTCATGCTCACTCTCATGCTCACTTTCACGCACGCACGCACGCACGCACGCACGCACGCACGCACGCGCACACACACACACACACACACACACACACACCACACACACCCACACACACACACACACCCACACACCACCACACCCACACACACCCACACACCTCACTCACTCACTCACTCACTCACTCACTCACTCACTCACTCACTCACTCTCTCACACACTCACACTCACACTCACACTCACACTCACACTCACACTCACACTCACACTCACACTCACACTCACACTCACACTCACTCTCTCTCTCTCTCTCTCTCTCTCTCTCTCTCTCTCTCTCTCTCTCTCTCTCTCTCTCTTGTGACATTTCAGCTTTTGTAAAGTCAAAAAATAATGCTAATGAACTCCTATTGCATTACATTCCAACTTTAAACATTTGTTTTGGATTTTGTTATTATTACTTTTTCAGTATACAAAACATTACACATACGTCAGTATATAAAGTTCTGCTTCAAAGCATATGACGATTGAATTTGTGTGCGTGTATATGTTTATATATATGTAAACATATACATATGTAAGTGTATATATATATTTATATATGTATATAGTATTATATATATGTATATTTATATATTTATATATGTATATTTATATATGTATATGTATATTTATATATGTATATGTATATTTATATATGTATATGTATATTTATATATTTATATATTTATATGTATATTTATACATTTATATATGTATATGTATATTTATATATGTATATGTATGGTTTATAACTTCAGTCAAAGAAACTTTTTTTTTTTTTCCCCTCAAAGTGTTGGTTTTAAGGGTCCAGAGATGCATTGTGTGAGTTGACTTGTATTTACTTTTTAATGCTCAGTGGCTAAAGTAACTTTCATTTGGGAGATGGACGAAGAAAAGACATCACAGGAAGTGGTTGAGAGAGATGTAGAGGCATAGCACTGTGTTTATGAGCACAAGGAAGCAGTTCTTGTGCTTTCTGTGTTAGAAATGTGGTCAGAGTTAAAACAAAAGAAAAAAGGAGGAGACTGCAGTCAGAGGACAGAGCATTTTATGTATTACTCTTGTAAGAAAAGGCATGCAAGCCAGAAGCTGAGAATTCTCCAATCCTCAGTGAAGGTGGCCAGACCGTCCTTTGTAAACACCACTGCCATTTTATCATTGTTATATATTTTTTCCATAAAGAGTGGCATTACCAGTATATAGCTGTGTTGTGATGTTTATACTGATATCCATATTATTTTTATGATAACCCCCCCCCCTTTTTTTTCTTAATCATGTAATATACTTGTTAATCTGTAGAAAACAATATTGAAGTACACAATTTGAATATCAAGAGGCTATGAGAACTGCTCATTACTAAGGGTCTGGTAGATGGACTATGCGGGTTGACAAGAACCCTCCCACGATCTGTCTTTCATAACTAATTTTCATCATGCATTGACATGTGCTTAGTTTTTCCATTCATATTGAATAGCTTGGTTTTTTACTACTACTACTTTAAATAGAACTAGTAATGTAACATTAACTTTTGGATTCTGAAATACTGTACCGGGTGCGCACACTTCCTTGGCCAAATGTGCGCACCATGCAGCTGCCAGTAACTGTTAATCCTGAAGTAATAATGTGAAACAATAGCCATAGTAACAGGGATAAGATCAGTCCAGTGTCCACTACCAAATGAGTGCTTTAAATAGATTTTATAACAAATGATCTCTGATTGCTTAGAGTTAGATAGTGTATCATTTATGGAGAATGTACAGACTTTATTAATATATTCCATAAAAGCAAAAAAGCTCTCTTCACTTCTGGTGCTATTGTTGCCATAAAATTTAAAAAAAGAAAAAAAAAAAGAAAGAGGTGTGACTGCAAAACTTTTTTCCCATTTCCCCCTCCCCCTTTTTAAAAGAACAATGGATGAGATACACTTTCAAGAGATATCAAAATGTAAGAAGAGGAAATGGCCTTTGGTTGCACAAATGTTGATTTGAGGAAACACGTTCAGTGCTGTTCCTCACAATTAGATTTTAGAAATAGAAGTAACGACCTGGGAAATGGTCGTCATTCCCTTTGTACATAGGAAGACCTGGGCACATGCATATTTTCTGAGGATTTTGCCAACCCCAGTCTTAAAGCCTGAATTCATTATAATCACTTCTTTTATATATATATTTATAGCTTTAGTGAACATTAACAAAATGAGAAAAAAAGAATGACTTGGAAAAAAAAAAATTGTTTGGTTTCTGTTTTGTTTTTGTTTTTTGTTTAGGATTGGCCGTCAGCATTTTGTTATTGCCCTTTTAGGTAGTGAAAAGTCTACCTCAACTATTAAGGTCCCTTTTTGTACAAGACGGGACTAGAGAATAGGGTGGTGGCATGACACCATGTATATTTCAGTGACTACCTGTCTTTCATTTGTATTCAAAACTTTTTTTTTCTTCACAACACAATTGCCTATGCAATATAAAAAGGACACCTGTGGAAGCATCACATTTCGTATTCAAAGAGATGATTTTTTTTTTTTTATATGCCATTGCCAACCAAGTACACTGAAGACCTCATAGCAGAGAAGTGTCATTTGATATTTTATGCCATAGTACAAAGTATTTTATGATGTATTAGTTTTTACAAGGCTTTTTGCTAGTTGCCACGTCAGTTTTTGTGTTTGTAGGAGTAAGGCTTAAAGAGTTTTATTGATGTGTATTCCAGTTTTTATCTTTTTTTTTTTCTTGTATGTGATGTATATATATCTCTATATATATGCTTAATGGTGTTGGCTCTTCTGTGTACATAGCTCCAAGATTTCTGTTTTACCCTATGGATTGAAATATATATATATATAAATACAATATACATATAGAAATTATCTATAATCTATTATATTAATGGCTTCCTTTCATGTTACAATGCCATTGAGATTTATTGGTTACTTCATAGTCTTTTAATTATCAGTTTTAAAATGCAGAGTATATCATACCAATGGATGTGGATTATGAAAAAAGAAACAGAAGGAAATCCATAGGGTTAATAAATTAATCTTTTTATTTTATTTTCCATAGAATAGCTGAACATGTAAAGGAATGACATGGGTTGGTTAATATAACATGTGAGGATTTTTACATGAGAGATGTAAATGTGGATTTTACACAGCTTGGGCCTCATTGAGGAAGTTTGGCATTAGGTCCGAATTTACTCTGAAGGTCTACTAAACCACTTTCAGGTTTACTTTTTTTCCCTGTTTTAACGTTCATGTGACCCTTGCCCCAGAGTTATCTTAACATGTTCAAAGTTTTTGTACAGATAATGATAGACTTCTGTGTGTATAAGTCACCGCCTATTGATTTTAAGTAACGATTTTATAACTGACTTACTGTACTCTTCTCTAGACATCGCTGTACTTGTCTGTCATTATGGTTTAGCGTAATAGATCGTGCATGAATGAAAGTGTTTACTTGAATCCTTTGAAGTAAAATATGGTACTTACTGGTCTCTCAGTATACTAAAGAATTCACTATTACTTTTGATAAAAAAGAGAAGAAAATGAATTGATTGTTACTCTTGACAAAACTAAAGGGAAAAAAAAATATGGTTGTGAATATGATGGATGGATTAATATTTAATAAAAAAAAAGGAAGAAAATTAATTGATTGTTACTTTTCATTAAAAAAAGGAAGAAAAAATATGGTTGCAAATATGACGGATGGACTAATGGATTTAATTTAATGACTTAATGGTCACAAGAAAGTAGCAGCTGGTAGAAATTAACATAAGAAGTCCATAATTATAAGATGAGTGAAGTGCTCTCATATAGTTTGATACAAAGCAAGAAAAAAAGGAACTGATAAATAATATTTAATGGAAAAAGTATTAATAGAAAAAGTAAACAGCAGTTTAAAACATGAGCAAGAAAAAAAAAAGTTTAAAATATCAGACAAAAAGTATGAGAAATGTGAGACCAAAAGCAAGAATCATAATATATTTATTTATATCTTGATGTATCAAGATAATTAAATTTAAATAATGTATCTCCTATTTTTGTATATGTTGCTACTAGATGTATTGTTTTATTTACAGTGTATTA
Organism: Penaeus monodon; assembly: GCF_015228065.2. Taxonomy (NCBI): domain Eukaryota; kingdom Metazoa; phylum Arthropoda; class Malacostraca; order Decapoda; family Penaeidae; genus Penaeus; species Penaeus monodon. The sequence goes on from NC_051391.1 coordinate 57,055,569, forward strand.
GATAAACCTATATGAAAGGAGAAAAATAAGTTCTTGAAAAATCATAAAAAACTAAATATATAAATATGATTTGACATGGAAATAAGAAAATAAATGAGATGCAAGATATATCAGTGTAAACTATGCAATGACATGGCATGAAAATATATACAGCAATATGATGGTATAAAAAGATGAATGAACAAGACCAATTTAATCCATATACCCTGTATTACTTGCGGTGGCCGAGTGGTTAGAGCGTCGGACTCAAGACTGTCACGACGGCAATCTGAGTTCGAGGGTTCGAGTCACCGACCGGCGCGTTGCTCCCTTGGGCAAGGAACTTCACCTCGATTGCCTACCTAGCCACTGGGTGGGTAAGCCAGCCCAAGTCAGTGGCTGGTCTCAGAAACCCGGGTAAATAGAGATTGTAACTCGATAAAAAACACCCGAGCGGAAGGCAAAGACAAACCACCGCTCTAAATTGCCAAGAAAATCATGGAAATCCATGATCGCCAACGTTCTTGTGGGACAGGGCACTTAAAAAAAAACTGTTGCACAGGAAGGAAAAAAAAGAAAGAAATATACTGTAGCCAGTGATATGGATCGATACACGGGTGGGAGGGAGGGAGGGAGGGAAAGAGAGAAAGAAAGAGGAAAGAGAGAGGTTGGGAGGGAGGGAGGGGGAGAGAGAGAGAAAGAAAGAGAGAGGTTGGGAGGTAGAGGGGGGAGAGAGAGAGGTTGGCAGGTAGAGAAAGAGAGAGAGAGAGAGAGAGATGGAGAGCGAGAAGATGAGAGAGAGGAGAGAGAGAGAGGAGAGAGAGAGAGAGAGCGAGAGAGAGAGAGAGAGAGAGAGAGAGGTGGGGGTTGGGAGGTAGAGAAGAGAGAGAGAGAGAGAGAGACGAGAGACGAGAGAGAGAGAGAGAGACAGAGAGATGAGGGAGAGAGAGAGAGAGAGAGAGATAGAGAGGAAGAAAGCGAGAGTTGGAGGTAGTGGGGTGAGAGAGAGAGGCTGGGAGGTAGAGGGAGAGAGAGAGAGGCTGGGAGGTAGAGGGAGAGAGGGAGAGAAAGAGAGGTCTGGGAAGGTAGTAGAGAGAGAGAGAGAGAAAGAGAGGTTGGGAGTATGAGAGAGAGGAGAGAGAAGGTTCGGAGGTAAGAAAAGAGAGAGAGAGAGAGGAGAGAGAGATGAGAGAGAGAGAAGAGGAGAGAGCGAAGAGAGCTGAGAGAGAAGAGAGAGAGGAGAGAGAGAGAGGAGAGAGAGGTTGGGAGGTAGAGAGAGAGAGAGAAGAGACGAGAGAGAGAGAGAGGAGAGAGGAGGAGAGATGATGAGATTGGAGAGTAGCTGAGAGAGAGAGAGAGAGAGGTTGGGAGGTAGAGAGAGAGAGAGAGAGAGAGAGAGTAGCGGGGGGAGAGAGAGAGGCTGGGAGGAGAGGATGAGAGAGAGAGAGAGAGAGAGAGAGAGGTTGGGAGGTAGAGAGAGAGAGAGAGGTTGGGAGGTAGAGAGAGAGAGAGGTTGGGAGGTAGAGAGAGGAGAGAGAGAGAGAAAGGAGGTTGGGAGGTAGAGAGAGAGAGAGAGAGGAGAACGAGGGTTGAGGTAGAGAAGAGAGAAGAGAGAAGAGAGAGAGAGAGGAGGAGAGAGCGAGAGAGAGAGAGGATACGAGAGAGAGAGAGAGACCGAGAGAGAGAGAGGATAGAGAGAGAGAGAAAGAGAGTGGATGTAGAGAGAGAGAGAGAGAGAGAGAGAAAGAGAGGTTGGGAGGTAGAGAGAGAGAGAGAGAAAGAGAGGTTGGGAGGTAGGAGAGAGAGAGAGAGAGAAGAGAGAAAGAGAGGTTGGGAAGGGAGGAGAGAGAGCGAGAGGAGAAAGAGAGGTGGGAGGTAGAGAGAGATGAGACGAGAGAGGGACAGAGAGGTTGGGAGGTATGAGAGAGAGAGAAGAGAGAGGAGAAAGAGAGGTTGGGAGGTAGAGAGGAGACGAGAGCGAGAGAGAGAAAGAGAGGTTGGGAGGTAGAGAGAGAGAGAGAGGAGAGAGACGAGAGAAAGAGAGGTGGGAGGTAGAGAGAGAGAGAGGCGTCGAGAGAGAAAGAGAGGGGAGTCGAGAGAGAGAGAGAGAGAGGAGAGAAAGAGAGTGTTGGGAGGTAGAGGAGAGCGAGAGAAAGAGAGGTTGAGGAGTAGAGAGAGAGAGAGAGAGAGAGAGAGAGGAAAGAGAGGTTGGGAGGTTTAGAGAGAGAGAGGAGAGAGAGAGAGAGAGAGAGGTTGGGGGTAGACGAGAGAGAGAGAGAGAGAGAAGAGAGGTTGGGAGGTTAGAGAGAGAGAGAGAGAGAGAAGAGAGGTTGGGAGTTAGAGAAAGAGAGAGGAGGAGAGAGATGATGAGAGAGAGAGAGAAGAGAGACGAGAGAGAGATGAGAGTGGACTGGGGGAGAGACGAGGGAGAGAGGAGACCGGAGAGACGCGAGAGAGAGGAGAGAGGTTGGGAGTTAGAGAAAGAGAGTAGGAGAGGAGGGAGAGAGAGAGAGATTGAGGTTGGGAGAGTTTTGGAGTTAGAGAGAGTCGCGAGGGAGAGAGAGAGAGGCCTTGATGGAGAGATGAGGATGAGGAAGAGAGACGAGAGGGGAGAAGAGAAGCAAGAGGAGAGGACGAGAGGAGAGAAGAGGAAGAAGGAGAGAGAGAGAGATGAGAGGGGACGAGACGAGACGAGATGAGAGTGAGAGAGTGAGAGGATGGAGAGAGGACAGGCCGAGGGGAGATGAGAGAGAGCTGTGAAGGAGTCTGGGAGAGAGAGCGAGGAGAGAGTTCGAAGATGAGAGAGAGAGAGAGATGAGGGGCTTTTAGGAGAGGAGAGAGGGAGCGAGGAGTGAGAGAGCGACGAGTCGATGACGGAGGAGAGAGAAGGAGAGGCAACGAGAAGACGAGAGAGGAGACGAGAGATGATGAGATAGAAAGGTCGGATTGGAGGGGAGAGCCAGAGTGAGAGAGGAGGGGAGAGAGAAAGTCGAGAGAGAGAGAGAGAGAGAGAGGAATAGATGGAGAGAGAGAGAGATGAGAGAGAGAGAAGATGAGAGTCGGAGAGAGTGGCGGACGGAGAGGACGAGGGAGGACGAGGGAGAGAGAGAGAGATAGAAGAGAGTGGAGAGAGGAGAGAGAGACTGATCGGACGAAGAGAGAGGAGGAGGAGAGTGAGAGAGAGAGTAGAGATGAGAGAGGGAAGAGATGAGAGCAGGGGAGGAGGGAGGGAGGCGAGAGCGAAGAGAGCGAGTCGGGAGAGGAGAGAGGAGATGAGAGAGCGAGGTGTGATTTGTTTTTGGAGAGAAGGCGAGAGGGACTGAGAGAGAGACGATAAGAGAGAGGAAGAGAGTAGAGAGAGAGAGGTGAAGGCCGAGTGAGACGAGGGGAGAGGACTCGAGAGAGAGAGGAATGAGGATGAGAGAGGAGATGAGAGGATGACGGTGAAAGTAGAGAGACAAGAAGAGAGGAAGTGAGAGAGGTGAGGAGAGAATACGAGAGAGAGGGAGAGAGGGAGAGCCAGACGAGAGAAGGGGACCTTGACGAGACGGAGGGAGTAGAGAGAAAAGGAGAAGAGAGCTGACAGGAGAGAGAGGTAGGAGGACGAGAGAGAGGACGAGGAGAGAGAGAGAGAGAGGGATGCGAGATGAGAGAGCTCAGCTGATGGAGAGGACGAGGAGTGAGCGAGAGAGAGGAGCGGAGAGAGAGAGAGGAGATGGAGTGAAGAGCCGCAGAGAGGAGAGAGAGAAGGACGAGTGGAGGAGTGAGAGAGAGGGGGGGAGAGAAAGAGAGTGAGGAAGGAGAGAGATAGGCGGATCTCGAGAGGCAGAGAGAGGAGAGAGAGAGGAGGGGAGCGTGGAGAGAGGTAGGAGCGGGGAGAGGAGGGAGACAGGAAGAGATGAGAGAGTGAGACGAGAGAGGGAGAGAAGCCGAGAGAGAGAGGAGAAGATTGAGAGAGAGAGAGAGTAGAGATAGAGAGAAGAGAGAGTGGAGAGAAGGGAGAGAGGGAGAGGAGAGAGGAAGAGGAGAGAGCTGCGACGAGGACAGAGAGATGAGTGTGGAGAGAGAGAGGCGGCAGATGGAGTGAGAGAGCCGACGGAAGAGAGCGAGAGAGGAGACGAGAGAGACGAGAGTGGATCCGAGGGAAGAGAGAGGAGAGAGAGACGTGAGAACGAGAGACCGGCGAGAGAGAGACGGAGTGACAGAGAGAGAGAGACTGTGAGAGAGAGGAGAGGAAGAGGAGAGGAGAGCTGACAGAGAGGAAGGAGAGAGGAGGGAGAGTGAGGGGATAGAGGAGATGGTAGAGCGATGATGCGGAGAGGGAGAGGAGAGAGAGCTGGGATGAGAGGCGATTGAATTGGCTGGAAGAGAGAGAGGAGAGATTTGAGATGAGAGGAGAGAGGGCGATGAGATGAGGAAGGGAGACGAGCGAGAGAAGAGATGATGAGAGGCGAGAGATGAGCTTCGAACGAGAGATGAGGAGAGGTGAGAGAGAAGAGAGTAGAAGAGATGAGGACCCTGAGAGTGAGAGAGAGAGGGAGGGAGAATGAGAGGGGGAGAGAGAGGACGAGTGGTCGGGAGGGATGGAGAGAGAGGGAGGCGGTAGAGAGAGAGAGAGCGTGAGGTAGAGAAGGAGTCGAAGAGAGAGGGAGATGGGAGAGAGAGGGAGAGGAGAAGTGGGACTGCGCTTGCGAGAGTGAGCGGAGCGAGATGCGAGGATGAGAGAGAGAGAAGGTTAGGGAGAGGGACTAGAGCAGGAGTTGAGAAGAGAGAAGAGGAGGGAGAGAGAGCCGACGGGAAGATGACGGAGAGAGATGGGGCATCGCCCGGAGGATGCCGTGGAGAGAGACGAGGGGATGAAGAGGATCGAGAGAGAGAGGATTGACGAGCGAGGGAGAAGGAGACCGAGAGGACATGCGTCGAGAGAAGCGAGGAGGAGAGAGAGGAGAGAGGAGGCCGGAGAGACACGTGCTGAGTGAGATGGGTCGGGGAGGGAAGAAGAGGGTGAGGAGGGAGGGTGAGGGAGATGTGGAGAGTAGAGGAGAGAGAGGGGAGAGGGGAGAGAGAGACGAGAGAGAGAGAGGAGGATGATGAGAGAGAATGAGCGAGAGAGGAGAGAGAGGAATGAGGAGGAAGGGGGGCACGAGGCGGAGGATGTGCGATGACGAGAGAGGAGAGAGAGCGAGGAGAGCGGGAGGCCTGGTGACGGAGAGGCGGGAGCGGAGAGAGAGATGGAGAGAGAGAGAGAGAGAGATGAGAGATGAGAGAGAGAGAGAGTAGAGAGAGAAGTGTGAGAGAAGAGGACAGAGAGGAGGAGAGAGAGAAAGAGAGGTTGGGAGGTAGAGAGAAGGAACCGATGAAGTGAGGGGGAGATTTGAGAATAGAGTGGGAGAGAGAGAAAGGGGGAAAGAGAGTGAGTTGAGAAGCCTGATGATTGAGGGAGGAAATCGTGAGAAGGGGGTGTGAGAAGAGGGATAATGAGACGAGAAAGAAGGAGGAGAGTGGAGACAGAGAAAAGGAGAGAGGAAAGAGAGGTTGGGAGTAGAGCGAGAGAGAGAGACGAGAGAAGGAGAGAGAGAAGGATCGACTTTCTTTGGAGAGCTAAGACGAGAGAGGAGAGAGAGAGACGAGAGAGAATGATGAGAGAGAGAGAGAGAGAGAGAGAGAGAGGAGAGGATAGAGGAGAGAGAAGAGACATGACGAGAGAGAGAGAGAGAGAGAGAGAGAGAGAGAGAGAGAGAGAGATGAGTGGAAGTAGAGATGCGAGAGAGGTTGGAGCTTAGAGAGAGAGAGAGGTTGGGAGGTAGAGACGAGAGAGAGAGAGAGAGAGGTTGGGAGGTAGAGAAAGGAGAGAGAGAGAGAGAGAGAGGTTGGGAGGTAGAGAAAGAGAGAGAGAGAGATGAGAGACGAGAGGAGAGAGACAGAAAGAGAGACGAGAGAAGAGAGAGAGAGGAGAGAGAGGAGAGAGAGGAGAAGAGAGAGAGAGAGGAGGAGAGAGGTCAGAGGAGATTGAGAGAGAGAGAGAGAGAAGAGAGAGATGAGAGATTAGAGAGAGATGAGAGAGGAGGTGGGAGGTAGAGAGAGTATGAGAGAGAGAGGTTGTGAGGTAGAGAGAGAGAGAGGAGAGAGAGGTTGGGAGGAGAGAGAGAGAGAGAGAGAGAATGAGAGAGAGAGGAGTGGAGCGAGAGAGAGAGAGAGCGATGAGAGAGAGAGAGGAGAGAGAAGAGAGAGAGGAGAGATGAGAGAGAGGAGAGAGAGAGAGGAGAGAGAGAGAGAGAGAGGTTGGGAGTTACAGAGAAAGAAGGAGAGAGATGTTGGGAGGTACAGAGGGAAAGATGAGAGCGGAGCAGAGAGATGAAGAGAGAGAGAGAGGGAGAGAGAGAGAGAGACGACGAGAGAAGAGAGGAGAGAGAGAGATGAGAGAGAGAGGAGAGATGAGGAAGAGAGAGAGAGAGCAAGAGAGAGACGAGAGAGGAGAGCAAGAGAGAGCAGAGATGAGAGAGGGAGGGAGGGAGGGAGGGAGGAAGGGGATGAGTGAGGGAGGGAGGGAGGGAGGGAGAGGGAGAGGGAGGAGAGAGGAGAGAGAGAGAGAGACGAGAGGAGAGAGAGAGAGAGAGGAGACGAGAGAGAGAGAGAAGAGAGGAGAGAGAGAGAGGAGAGAGAGAGAGAGAGGAGACGGTGTGGGGTGCAGACGTCTGTGGAGGAGACGCTCGCGATTTCGATCAAATAAACGCGTGATAAGGAACAGCGAATTACAAAAACATAATGAAAAAATAACATGATACAATGACCATTAAGTGAATTAAAAGTGAAATAGGAATAACCAAGTGCAGAAAAAACCTAGGGGGAAATATTTAAAACGGATGGTTCAGCAAGTGGGCGTATATTTCCGTGACACTCCAGTGCCCGCCGTGACAACTGTGATATTGCCACGTCGTCATTAATTATCGGGTGAATCAATGTGTATACAGTAAAGGATACTAATGACATAAAAGGTTCATTAACGAGCCGTGCGATAATAGCATATAATTAAGCTATACTTGTGACCAAGAAAAATTCCATTACAGAAAGAAACGAATTAACACGGAGGATAAAACTTCTCCTCTCGCGCTCAAGCAATCGGGTCGGGACTGACCCCCCGCCCCCTGATAAGGAACAAAACCGGTCCACAATACAACTAGCACGGAGCCAGCGAAGCGGAACGCAGGGACCATTTATCATTATTAAAATAGTGCAATACGACACCACTCACGTCACACACATATATATAAAGATAAAGAGTAGTTGATCATAAAGATACATTTGAAAGTCATCATGTACTGCTGCAAATGTACACAAGGAATTGCATGACCGATGCGCATGCGCAATCAATCAAAGATCATGCACAAACTGCAGAAGGGGTTCCATGTGCCAGAATAAGATTCAAACAGGAGAAGAAACCCCGGAAAGCGAAAGGAACGGGCAGCGGAGACACACAAGCAGCTCGCGAGGAGAGGGAACGGGGCCAGCAGACAAAACGCTGGGAAGGGGGGGTGACACCCCCATGCGATCTGGCAAGCCACGACGATTGACGAAGCAACTCGATTACGGACACAATGTACAATAAGATAGTCACATTATCACCAGCAATCTATTCGAAAAATACCAAAGTTGCATGCGGCCAACGAATTATGAAGGAAATAAATTGCCTCCTCAGCGAATACATCCATGCTCTCACCGCAACATCTTGCTTTTAAAGCCATCGCCATTCTCCCTCATCTGATATGCAGCGAATCACGCAAATCCAAAACAACAGAGAACGTAAAGCAATGGAGAGGAGGAGGAAATGTGGAAAAAAAGGGGGAGATAACGACCTACTGCGAGAGACACAAGCTCTGCAACTAAAAGAAGAAAAACAGCAGCCAACCCCAAATTCATGCGAGACATTGCTAGAAGATCTCTAGCATGATCAAGCAAGGAAAATATCTCAGGCAACCCGCGCTATCTTATCGGAGGATTCCCACGGGACCCTCCCTGGACGACGGCCACGTGTCAGGCGTGAGTGACAAGCACCCGCCAGATTAAAGAAGCCGACGCCGAAGCAACATACCAGGGAGAGTATATCCCACCTCCACCGTAATATTCGACAGAATAACAGGAGAGAGAATTGGAAGCATTTTTTTGCCCCTCCACACACACGGTTGCGCCGGATTCATCAGGCATGGATGCCAAGTCGTGGAAAAAATATTAAGCCACGTTAGTTTGGCAGTGTCGCAGGTGATCTGTTAACACCATAGCAGCCTTGGCAAGAAAAATGGCAACTGGAAATGCCCAGACTTGCTGCCCTCACTGTCTGTCGCCTTATCCCCCCGCCGCTGACAAGAAACCAGGTTGCAACGGCCCATCGGCATAGCGAGGGCCTAAGAAGGATCATCGGAAAGGCAGTGATGGAAGTCGTCTAGATGACGTCACAAGCGCAGTGGGAAAACTTGAAAGTATGCGATGGAAACAGGCGGAGCGAGGGCGCAATACACGCGATGAGGAGATCTTCGATGAGCCAGATTTCCCCCCCCCCCCCCCCCCGATCGCCAGTGTTCATGGTAGATGCATCAAACGCATGCGATAAACATCAATAGAAAGGTTCACGCCTGCCACAACACCAAGGATAAAATGCCCCAGCTTGCAAAATACATAGAGAACTCTATTCACTCCCGCCAAACAATTCGTTAGTGCCCGGGAAACCAGAAGATGCGAAATAATAGATTACGGCAGAAGGCACCATCCCCCCAAGGTGACCCGTGCATGGCAATGTGTGACATGGCCTTCTAAAACAAAGACTCGCATCAGCCATGAGAAGACGCAAGTAAAGCAGGTTGCCTACGCAGTACATAACAGGGCCGGAAAAATTGAGGACATAAGGAAATGGTGGACGAGATAGTACTCTATGGGCCAATGCAAAGGCATATCCTAATGCCAAAAAACTGTGCTGATTGTTGAAGCCCCAAAAACGTGACCTTGCCAAAGGAAAATTAAAAAACACTGACATAACAATAAAAACAGGTGGAGAGAAAACATCTAGGGGCAATAAACTTGGTCCAAATGCACGACAGAGAGAAAAATTATCAAAGGACAGGGTCGAGGAGAGGTGGGTAAAATGAGGATTCCGTAGGCTGGCTAAAATAGCTACATCGAACAACGCGCCTACACCGCCCTCACATTGGAATCAGGCACAAGATTGAATTACCTCAGAGGGACAGCTGCCAGCATTGGGCATCTCTCGAAACCCCGAACAAACAATCAGAGGGAACTATTGCCGGCTCTAGCAGCGAGGACGCAACCAACGGACGTCGAAAGGTCCCTATTTGAATGCCGCCAGAAAAGGAGGCTTGTGGATCCAAAACCCCGGTAAGATGGCCGACATAGAGTATGTGAAAACTCCATCAAACTTACTGCAGGTTTAGCCCAACAAATAATAAATCAGAACAAACATGGGGAACTAAACTAGGCGAACCACAACAAAACATAATGGACATAAATAAACAAGAAAAAGAGAACAAAAACAAGAAAGAACAGCTACACCACCTCTTCACAACAACTGCAAGAGGATGCCAAGAGGAGAATCCAGATGACACAGGAGTGGGAGCATCGAACTGGCTCACCACCTTGCTATAAGAGTGAAGGGATTCAGCCTAAACATGATAAAGATTTATCGTACGCCTCGCTCTAAGGTATGGCTGGCCCATGGATGGTATCCTCAGCATCGCTGCATGGGATACTCCTTCGATCAAACCATCGCCATGATCTGCAGAAGGTGGTGTTGTGGGCATACGGCATGACGAGTGAGAGACCTCACCGCTCAGATGCTGAGAGGAGGTTTGTCATGACGTCAGAGTGAGCGGAACTACTTTCGAATGGAGGACGAAATTTCGAATCTGAGGTCAACACAACAACGACAGAAGACGCCGCCTGATGTCAGCCGCTAGAGGCTTTCTGGGCAAGCGGACAGAGAGCCTTTTTTGACGTCAGGGTATTTAACCCCATGGCCCCCAGCAATAGGGGCCAGAAGCTGAAAGCGGCCCACCTCAGACATGAAAATGAGAAAATGAGGGAGTACGGGGAGAGGATCCAGGAAGTGGAGCAGGGATCTTTCACTCCCCTCGTCTTCACAACTGCAGGAGGAATGGCATCAAGGGCAACAACTTTCTACGCGATCCTGGCACAGCAGCTCGCCGACAAAAAACGCCAGGCGAAGAGTAATGTCACCGCGTGGATGAGATGTCGTCTCTCGTTCTCCCTCCTGAGATCAGCACTCCTGTGTCTTCGAGGGACGCGGACAAAACCACCAGCTTACACAAGCATCAGGGACACGGACTTCGAGGAGACCGTTCAGGAGTGTAGGATAGGTGACTAATGTATATATTGTTTAGAATAAATAAAGTTATTAAAAATAAAAAGATGGACGTCAGCCACAGTCATTGGCGAGGTCGGGGCCAATGAAATGTATTGTGAATTGTAATTAAGACACTTCACAACACATCTTCCTGTAACAGGAATGGAGGTCGAGAGAGAGATTGAAAAAAAAAGAGAGAGAGGGAGAGAGACGTGTGGGGTGCAGCCGTGTGGAGAGATGCTCCGGCGATTTCGATCAAATAACGCGTGATAAAGAGTGAATTACCAAAACATAATTGAAAAAATAACATGATACAATTGACCATTAAGTGAATTAAAAGTGAAACTAGTGAATAACCAAGTGCAGAAAAACCGAGAGGAAATATTTAAAACGATTGTTCAGCAAGTGAAATTTTCCCGTGACAAACTTCCAGTGCCACGTCATCATTAATTTTCGGTGAAATACAATGAAGTGTATACAGTAAAGACTACCAAATGACATAAAAGGTTCATTAAACGAGACGTGTGATAATAGCATATAATAGGGTATACTTTGTGACCAAAGAAAAATCCATTACGAATACGAATTAAAGCGGAGATAAAACTTCTCTCTCTCTCGCTCAAGCAATCGGGACCTGACCCCCCGCCCCCCTGATAAGGAACAACCGTCGCACCATACAGCTAGCACGAGCCAGCGAAGCGACAACGCAGTGAAATTTATCATTATTAAAATAGTGCAATACGACCCACTCACGTACACACACATATATAAAGATAAGAGTAGTTTGATCATAAAAATACATTTTACAAGTCATCATGTATTGCTGCACATGTACAACAAGGAATTGCATACGATGCGCATGCGCAATCAATCAAAGATCCTGCACAAACTGCAGAAGGGGTTCCATGTGCCAGAATCAGATTCAAACAGGAGAAGAAACCCCGGAAAGCGAAGGAAACGGCAACGGAGACACAAGCAGCTCGCGAGGAGAGGGAACGGGGCCAGTAGTGTAGTGAACACGCCTTTCGTTGGCCCCACGCGACCTCTCTGCCCAGGTCATCCCCTACAGGATGTAATGTCTTGAGTGCGCATAATACACTTAAATACTTATCAAACAATGAATTTGTTTTTCTCCTTAAGATCTCAAATCATTACTAAAATATCACTGAGAAACATTGAATCTGAAACATGAACAATAAATGAACAAGGAGCAAATAAGTAAACGACCCATCTATATAAACACTGAACTAAGCCTCCAAACTCGGTCAAAATCGCCATAAGTTGGCGGCTACCAACGTTTTTTTTTTTTTTTGGTTTGTTCGTATGAATGTAATGTCATAAGTGCTACAGCAGACAACGCGGGAAGGGGGGGTGACACCCCCCATGCGATACTGGCAAGCCACGACGATTGACGAAGCAACTCGATTAACGGACACAATGTACAATAAGATAGTCACCTTCTCACCCAGCAATATATTCGAAATCCCAAAGTGCAATGCAGCCAAAGAATTTATAAAGGAAATAAATTTCCTCCTCAGAGAATACATCCATGCATCTCACCTGCAACCTCTTGCTTTTAAAGCAATCGCCATTCTCCCTCATCTGATATGCCAGCGAACTCACAGCAAATCCAAAACAACAGAGAACGTAAAGGCAATGGAGAGGAGGATGGAAATGTGGAAAAAGGGGGAGATAACAGACCTACTGCGAGAGACACAAGCTCTGCAAAATAAAAGAAGAAAAACAGCAGCCAACCAAATTCAGAAAGACATTGCTAGAAGATTCTCTAGCATGATCAAGCAAGGAAAAATATCTCAGGCAATCCGCGCTCTCTTATCGGAGGATTCCCACGGGACCCTCCCCCTGGACGAGGCCACGTGTCAGGCGCTGAGTGATAAGCACCCGCCAGCTAAAGAAGCCGACGCCGAAGCAACATACCACACGGTGCCGCCGGACCATCAGGCATGGATGCCAAGTCGTGGAAAAACATATTAAGCCACGTTAAGTTTGGCAGTGTCGCAGGTGATCTGTGTAACACCATAGCAGCCCTGGCCAGAAAAATGACAACTGAGAACTGCCCAGACCTTGCTGCCCTCACTGCCTGTCGCCTTATCTCGCTCAATAAGAAACCAGGCTGCCGTCCCATCGGCATAGGCGAAGTCCTAAGAAGGATCATCGGCAAGGCAGTGATGGAAGTCGTTAAAGATGACATCACAAGCGCAGTAGGAAACCTGCAAGTATGCGCTGGACAAAAGGCGGGATGCGAGGCAGCAATACACGCGATGAGGAAGATCAGTGCTCATGGCAGATGCATGAAACGCATTCAATAACATCAATAGAAAGGTCACGCTCCACAACTCAAGGATAAAATGTCCCAGCTTTGCTAGGTACATAGAGAACCTCTATTCACAACCCGCCAAACAATTCGTTAGTGACAGGGAAACCGGAAGATGCGAAATAATAGATTCCGCAGAAGGCACCACCCAAGGTGACCCCGTTGCCATGGCAATGTATGCCATTGGCCTTCTAAAACTACAAGATCGCATCAGCCACGAGAAGACGCAAGTAAAGCAGGTTGCCTACGCTGATGACATAACAGGGGCCTGAAAAATTGAGGACATAAAGAGATGGTGGGACGAGATAGTACTCTATGGGCCAATGCAAGGCTTTTATCCTAATGCCCAAAAAACTGTGCCTATTGTGAAGTCCAAAAAACTTGACCTTGCTAAGGAAAAATTAAAAAACATCGACATAACAATAAAAACAGGTGGAGAGAAACATCTAGGGGCAATACTTGGCCCAGTGCACGACAGAGAAAAATTTATAAAGGCCAGGGTCGAGGAATGGGTAAATGAGATCCGTAGGCTGGCTAAAATAGCTACCATCGAAAAACACGCCGCCTACACCGTCCTCACAGGTGGAATTACCTCATGAGGACAGTGCCAGGCATTGGGCATCTCCTCGAACCCCTCGAACAAACAATCAAGAGGGAACTATGACCGGCTCTAGCAGGAGGACGTAACCCAAGGACGTCGAAAGGTCCATATTTGAATTGCTGCCCAGAAAAGGAGGCGTGGGGATTCCAAACCCCTGTAAGCTGGCCGACATAGAGTATGAAAACTCCATCAAACTTACTGCAGGTTTAACCCAACAAATAGTAAATCAGAACAAACATGGGGAAATAAACCTAGCAGAACAACAAAAAATAAGGACAGAAATAACAAGAAACAGAGAACAAAAACAGGAAGAACATCTAGACCACCTCTCACAACAACTGCCAGAGGATGCCAAGAGGAGACTCCAGATGACGCAGGAAGTGGGAGCATCGAACTGGCTCACCACCTTGCCTATAAGAGTGAAGGGATTCAGCCTAAACAGATAAGATTTCATCGACGCCCTCACTCTAAGGTATGGCTGGCCCATGGGTGGTCTCCCTCAGCACTGTGCCTGTGGATCTCCCTTCGACTCAAACCATGCCATGATCTGCAAGACAGGTGGTTTTGTGGTCATACGGCATGACGAAGTGAGAGACCTCACCGCTCAGATGCTGAGAGAGGTTTGCCATGACGTCAGAGTGGAGCCGGAACTACTTTCGACTGGAGGACGAAATTTCGGTCTGAAGTCAACAAACACGGCAGAAGACGCTCGCCTTGATGTCAGCGCTAGAGGCTTCTGGGCAAGAGGACAGAGAGCTTTTTTTGACGTCAGGGTATTCAACCCCATGGCCCCCAGCAATAGGGGCCAGCAGCTGAAAGCGGCCCACCTCAGACATGAAATTGAGAAAATGAGTACGGGGGCAGGGTCCAGGAAGTGGAGCAGGGATCTTTCACTCCCCTCGTCTTCACAACTGCAGGAGGAATGGCATCAAGGGCAACAACTTTCTACGCGATCTTGGCACAGTAGCTCGCCGATAGAAAACGCCAGGCGAAGAGTAATGTCACCGCGTGGATGAGATGTCGTCTCTCGTTCTCCCTCCTGAGATCAGCACTCCTGTGTCTTCGAGGGACGCGGACAAAACCGCCAGCTAACACAAGCATCAGGGACACGGACTTCGAGGAGACCGTTCAGGAGTGTAGGATAGGTGACTAATGTATATATTGTTTAGAATAAATAAAGTTATTAAAAATAAAAAAGATGGATGTCAGCCACAGTCATTGGCGAGGTCGGGGCCAATGAAATGTATTGTGAATTGTAATTAAGACACTTCACAACACATCTTCCTGTAACAGGAATGGAGGTTGAGAGAGAGAAAAAAGAGAGAGAGGCTGGAAGAGAGAGAGAGGCTGGAAGAGAGAGAGAGAGAGAGGCTGGGAGAGAGAGAGAGAGAGAGAGAGAGAGGCTGGAGAGAGAGAGAGAGAGAGGCTGGGAGAGAGAGAGAGAGAGAGGCTGGAAGAGAGAGAGAGAGGCTGGGAGAGAGAGGGAGAGAGAGAGACTGGAAGAGAGAGAGACTGGAAGAGAGAGAGAGGGAGAGAGGGGAGAGAGAGATAGAAAGAAAGAAAAGAGAAAGAGAAAGCAGGTAAGAGAGAGAGCGAGGAAGAGGAAAAGAAATAGAGCAATTCTCTCCCAAACTAAACATATGCGAAATTCCTAAATGCAATGCAGCTACAGACTTTATTATGGAGATCGAGTTCCTTATAAAGGAATACACGAATGGCACCTTTCTCCAACCAATCGCCTTGAAAGCAATTGCGATACTTCCATACCTCATCTGTCAGAAAACACATAATAATTCCAAGCAGCAGACAACATAAAGGCCATAAAGAGAAGGATGGACAGGTGGAAAGTAGGCGACATATACGGACTTTTTAAAGAGGCCGAAGTTCTTCAGCACAGATACAGGGGAAAAAATTGCAAGGAAGAGGGAAGTAGATAAGTGTAGGAGATTCGCAAATATGATGCAACAAGGCAAAGTGGCAAGGGCAGTTCGGCTTCTATCACCACACGAAAGTACAGGGCCCCTACCTCTGGACGAAAACACACGCCAGATGCTAAATGAAAAACACCCGCCTGCAAGGGAGGCTGCGCCTGAAACGCTGTTCCAAGGAGAATATCATCCACCACCACCTGTGATCTTCGAGTGCATCACAGGAGAAAAAATCAGGAAACACGCACTCAACACCAACGGGGCAGCGGGACCCTCAGGACTAGATGCTGACGGATGGAAAACCATCCTGAGCACCAGCACGATTTATGTAAAGCCATAGCAGACCTAGCGAGAAAGCTAGCCACAGAAGACTGCCAACAGATAGAGGCATTAACAGCTTGCCGTCTCATTGCACTTGATAAGAGACCAGGGTGCCGACCAATTGGAATTGGAGAGGTCCTGAGGAGAATAATCAGCAAAGCCATTTCGGAAGTTGTTGGAGAAGACATCAAAACAGCAGTGAGCAATCTCTAGGTGTGCGTAGGCCAACAGGCGGGATGTGAAGCGGCCATCCATGCCATGCTCTAAATATATGAGGAGCCCGACTGCGAAGCGGTACTCATGGTGGATGCTGCGAATGCCTTCAACAACATCAACAGACAAGCCACCATACAAAATATCAGAGTCAAGTGCCCAAGCTTTGCTCAATACACAATCAACACATGCAGCGAACCGGCAAAGCTATACATAAGCAGCACAATGACAAACACCAGTGAAGGGAAGCTGAGGGAACACACAAGGCGACCCCGTGGCAATGGCAATTATGCAATCGGCCTGCTTAGGCTGCAAGATCATCTAAAACACAGCAGAACAAACGTAAAGCAGGTTGCATACGCCGACGACCTAACAGGAGCCGGGAAGATAAAGGACCTTCAAAGGTGGTGGGAAATAGTTAAAAACCATGGCCCTCCACAAGGCTATTACCCTAACGCAAACAAATCGGTTCTTTTTGTTAAACCTGGACATCTCGACACTGCCAAGGAAATTTTCCGAGACACAGATATCAACATAAAGGCAGGTGGAGAGAAACACCTCGGGGCAGTCCTTGGCACAACAGCGGCCAAGGAGGAATATGTGAGGTCTCAGGTGAGCGAGTGGACAAACCAGCTGAAAACGCTCGTACACATCGCTAAATTCGGAACCGCACTCAGCATACACCGCATTCGTTTTCGGTGTAAAAATAAATGGAACTTCCTGATGCGAACAGTACCTAATATCGAACACCTTCTTGAGCCCCTGGAGGAAACAATTAGAGAGTATTTCATACCAGCACTTTCAGGAAATAGAAACCCCACAGAAAACCCCCTAGAAAGATCAATCCTTGAGCTGCCGCCAAGATTAGGAGGTCTTGGAATCATAAATCCAAGCAAAGAATTTCAAAATTCCATCAAGCTCACAGCAAAATTGACACAAGCAATCATATGACAAGACACAGACACAAGGAGAGACACGAGGAAGCAACAAGGAATTAAAAGAGAAATCACAAGAGCAAGAGAAACCAAACAGAAATCTGATTTGCAAGAAACAATCGCAATTATCAGAACAAATGAAAAGAAACATGGAAATGACACGGGAAATCGGTGCATCAAACTGGCTAACAACACTGCCAATCAAATCAAAGGGTTTTAGCCTGAATAAGCAGGAGTTTATAGATGCCATCTGCTTACGATACGGCTGGTCAATAGAGGGCCTCCAGCAGCACTGCACCTGCGAGTCACCATTCGATCCTAACTACGCCATGTATTTGTCTTTATATATATAGCGCCATGACGAACTGAGACATAACGGCGAAATGCTCGGCGAGGTATGCCGCGACGTTAGAGTTGAGCCAACTCTCATACCCACGACGGTACAAAACTTCACACTGCAATCAACAAACAGCACAGACGAAGCCTGCTTAGATGTGAGTGCAAGAGGATTCTGGGTAAGAGGACATAATAAAGGAGGAGTGAGTATTAGATGAAGTTGAGGGTGTTGGTAGAAGAGGAATGTTTCCTGAAGGTTGAGTTATGACCTTGGTGGATGATTTGGATTGGACTGAGGTGGTAGTAGGTGTTGAGGAAAGGGTAGCAGTAATTTTTAGAGCCGTGGTCAAAGGAGAGCCTGGGGTCAGGGAATCGGGGGGAATAAAATCAGTGGGGCTGCTTGATAAAGGAGCAAGTCTCATTGACTCCAACTGAGGTACAAAATCTTCATTACTGGCCATGGCAAGCCTAGAGGATATTGGAGAGAGAAATGACCCACTCCTCAGGATCCTCTTGAGGGTAAGGACTAGACAAGTAACAGGAATACCGTGCCTATGGCTCCCCTTGGCTGTTCATGACTGGCATTAGGTCAGCCTTCCTTCCTTTCAACACGGCTCACACACCTTAGAAAGCAGACAGTAGAAGGGGTTGGAGAAGAGAAGGAACAGGAGATGGGAAGAAGATAATACTGCAAAATCACTTTCGAAGAGAGTTGAAGCCCCCACGGGCAAGGAATTAGGGGGTGGAGAATGGAGGGAAAATTGGTTGAGCTGAGGCCCAAGGTAGAGGAGATCCCCAGCACTAGGCCTTAGCTCCATCCCCAATTACCCCCTATGACAACAACGGGATTGGGACTGGGGGGGAGGGGGTCGTGACATGAAGCATCCTATATATAAACACCTCATACTTTTGTCTTGCTGTTTAGATTAGGGATTTTGTACAGATATACCTAAATGTTTTACAGAAATCCAGTTCACACAACAGTCATATATCATCACCACTATGTACAACCCAACAGTCGCTTTAAGAATTATTTTTTCATCCATAGAATTTCTTATTTTATTTCATTTTTGGACATGTAACCTAACACTTGTTTCCACCAACTTTTTATGCTCTGTACCATAAATGAAAGCGCTTGTGCAACAGGTGCTCAAGAATGTCCATGAAGTCCATAATCTTTGACAACAATACTATTCTCCTTTTGATAATCAAAGAATACTTCTTTAAATGGATATTACACTGAGCCATAAACACACCTGGTTACTCTCGTCTGGCATCTTTATGTTTTCTTTCAATCTCTCAAAAATGTGCTAATTTCTGTCGGTCGTACTCTCAGTGTGCTTACCGGCGAATTGTTTCTTGTCGTTTTACCCTTTGCTTTTACTTGCAAATTAACTGCCATTGTCGCTTACTCCTGGAGCGCAAATGCACCATCTCTGAAATTCGGAATAAGATATCATTTGCAGCCATCACCACCTGTATATCACCGATTCTTACACGAAAAGTATTAACATAGGCTCTTATATCTGATACATCGATGATTTGAGCATTTGCCAGATGCTCTTCCACAAAACAAAGAGCAACAGTTTCTTGTTTTCATTTTTGAATAGTGATTAATTCCAGACATGTTTTTTTTTTTTTTCTAAATAATTTTGGTCAAGGAAAAAAATCAGCAGAAGTTTTTCAAACGTATAGTGAGTTTTAACCATTGCTGTAGTAGGAGGAGACTGAAAACACCAACCCTTTGCTCTGCATTTGCTGGTTGATATTTCTACTCTGTTCAGGATCCAAGCACGTAGGTGTGATCTGGAAAAATATATATATTCAATTTAACAGATAGATATATCGGAAAAGTTTGCAAAGAAAAGTTTGCAAAAAAAAAATAAATAATTTGGCATAGTTAACAATGATTATATATAAATACGTCCAGATAAAGATGCTGTTAATAGTAGAATCTGCACATCTTAAAAGTGCAACTTACCATATGGAGTCGTTGCAATATTCAACTCAAGAATAGTTGGAACCGACATCATATGTGTGAAGGTGGCGATGGTGGCGCCAGTGGCTGTAGCGACAACACTCGACATAAAGGCAGCTGCACCTTGCATGACTTGATCTGAAATGTTATTCATTGTTTTATACCGAAGCAAACCTGTACATGTTTTGCCACAGCTGAAGTCTTTGAAACAGGGGTATGTAGAATTGTACATACTTCATGTATTTACGGACTACCTACCACAACTAAATTGATGTAACCTTTTAAGAATAAGCATAATTTGCGTCAAGAGAAAACTTACCGGGTATGTTTGGGACAGCTAAATGTGTCAGGTGTGGAAATGTGGGATTCATTTGCATCCCGAACTCAAAATGTTTTAAAAATAACTTGAAGATGTTATCAAGTTGCTGGCAAGTATTCGTAAGCAAATCCGGCCTGTCGACAATCTTCCACCATTCTAGGGATCTGTAAAATAAATTTCTTTGTATATTCTAAAAGTTGTAACTATTAATAAGAGGCACCTGGTTTTTGTTCCAACCTTCTTGCACATGCACAGGAATGAATTTCAAAAGTATCAGCAGTTAGTCGTGAATATCTGCTCTCCACTCGGGAAGGACAGTAATACAGACCGTGAACCTATTTCAGACATATAAGAAACGAGCTGCAAAGCTTGCAGTTTACAGTGTATATGACCAAAGGTTACATTATAAGAGAAAAAAAATAAACAGAAATATCTAGAGCAAGAATGAGAGTGAAAGAGACAGAAAGAGTAAAAAAAAACTGGGTGTAAAAGAAATGACAATGAATTGGACAGTCGATCCATTTTAAGCCAGAAGCAGGGACCGTGACCGTCGGTAAATGCCCCGATAGATAAATACGAGAACGTGGCTTCACCGCTTGACGATGATGTGCATTTCCATAGATTTTAATGGACGCAGATGGGTCTTCCTTTTTTTTTAAGTGCCGTTTTGAACCGTAGATATTTTTGTCCTTTATTTACCACCCTGGCTAACTGCACAGGCGTGGGCAAGCTGTGGTACATCTGATGCATGGTTATAACATTATATAATGATATTACACTTAAATTTTAGGTTATAACATCATGATAAGTACTATAGGCGATCAGCATGATCATGCATAGGGATTCCAACATGCGATGGAATCCACACAAAACATATATCATGGCCTCATTCTTTTGCATGATACACGCTTATCCTGATGTCATTTGCAATATTTCCTGCAACCTTCGTCTAGAGCGTTCAGAGCCTGGAGAGCACGCTGTGAATCACAGAAAATTACCCCTGAGCCTTGATTCAACAGAAATTCGGTGGCCATGAGTATTCCTGCCAACTCAGTTTGCGTAGTGCTAACCCAGTCATGAATCCTCCTACAGTCCTGGTGCTGCAAAATATTGTTTTTATATACAACAAAAGTGCAACCAGATCTGCTCCCAGACTGCAAGCATTTGTTAGTGTAGCATTCATATTTATTGGACAGAGTTTCAAGATGTTCATTTATAATTGCAAGTGCATACTGCTTAAGTATGGCAAGGGGGAACATTTTTGGGGGGCAGTCGTATAATATACAATTAGGTCCGACATTTTCCACTGTGGAACAGAATGTCCATGTAGGGTCTTAGTTAAGGGTATGATCAGCTTAGGTCAGTATTTACATGTTACTTGTACCCATGGATTTGAGTATGAATCGGTGTTGTCATGCAAAGTTAGCTCCCCTATTCTATGTTTTAGCAGTCTCTGGAACTCTGTACAATGACGGGGTTCTTTAATTTAATTTGACACTAAATGTAGTATTTATGTATAATATTCTTTGGTAAACAGAAGGTAAATTAAGTTCTGCTCTCATATTCACAATCCTTGTTGTTCTAGGGGCTCCATGAATGATCCTCATGGCCTCATTTTGTACAATTTCTGAACTTGTCAACTCTGATTACTTGAAAATACGAGTACTAGGTGCAAATCATGATAATCTATGACTGGCCGTATGTATGACAAGTAAAAGAGTCTCGCAATATTGACATTGATACCATGGTCTTTGCCAACAAGTGTTCTAAGTGGCTTCAGCAGCTTCCACAGCCTTTTCTTCAGGTTTCTGATGAACTCTGCATCATTGACAATCACCCCAAGGTATCTGTACTGGTGGCAAAGATCTAGCTCAATGTTATTTATATGAAACCTTGGCAGAGGGATTGTCTTTGGGTTAAGTGTCTTTTATTTCAGTCGAGATTATCAAGCCATACTCAATAACCATTGCTGAAAGTATATCTAGAATCTCTTAAATTCTCTCCTCAGATGAGGATTTAATGCAAATATCATCGGCATAGCAAATTGTGGAGTCACTTCCCTCAAGTCGTATATTGCCTAGTAATCTATGCGTTAGGATATTAAACAGCATGAGACTAAGTCTGGAGGATAACTTAGAATTTATGCGATACCTGTTCAAAATTATTCTCTCAAGTACTTTGCACAGACAGGAGGTCAAGGAAATGGGCCTGTATTTGTCAGTACTAGGTTTAGGTATGGGAATGATTAAGCTTTTAGTTCAGGAGCTTGTGATAGGCTGAGTCTATACGGGTGTAAAAGTGGGTTGCCAGGTACCTGAGCAATGAGGCGAGAGACGCTGTAAGCAAGCCATCGTCGCCAAGGGCTGTTGCCTTCCCTTCCAGAAAGGCATTATTCAATTCCCACTCGGTTATTTCGGCAAAGTCGGAGGGGTCAATAGCAGTACAGGCTACTGCTATATCAAAAATTTTATCTATTTTTGTCTTGTTGAGTTGATCTTTTATCCCTTGTGGAAGTGAGTTCAACTTTGTTCCTCTTCTGAGCACAGTCCCTTCGGTTGCTGTGCCAGACGCACCTGGGGGTGGGGGGGCTGGTCGCGTCACTGGGCTCGGTGTCAGTGATCCTGATAGTCTTCGTCGCTGCTGTAGCGCTGACACGCCCACTCCGGTTGTCAGCACTGGAAGTCGGACATCGATTCTCCTCGTTCGTTCTAATAGCATCAACACCTGTATCTCGACAATAGCAGTCAATTTTATTTTTTCCATGCTCTGTCTCAGCATCATTATTTCATTAATTAAGTTATTGTCTTGTTTTTTTTTCTGCCTGAGGGTGAGGGATGCAGCCTCGGCTGGCGCCCAGGGAGGGAGGGGGGGCGTAGTCTTTAATTCGAAGAGTATGGCAGCTTTGCTGCCCGGGACACCCTCTGTGAGGATCAGCATCATCTTGTTCACCAACCATGTCGCGTAGTTCGGTGGCCTCTGCACCCCCACTCGCCAGAAGCCACCGGAAAGCTCTGCGGCTGGGGACGTCACACAGGGCACGGTCGGGCGCCATCCCGGCACACTGGCCGCGGGTTGGGGCGCGCTGGTCACTCGTGGTCGGTGCTAGGACCACAGGGGGTGGAGGGGGAGGGGACAGGGCAGGGAGGGCTGTGCACCCCCAGTGCCAGGCAGTTATACCTGTCATCCCACACCTAGAGCATGATGCATGATGGGACAAAGGCAGGTGCATCTGCAGCATTCTCTCGTCCTGCTGCATTGCGAGGACACTCCCTGGCAGTATGCTGCACAGCGTGCCTTGCCCTTGCAGCAGCAACATGGCCACTTTCCCATGCAGTTATAGTAGATCACAGGGGATGCCCTCCACGGCCGCACGTGGCTGGCGGGCATGCATTTTCCAAAGAAGTGGTATGTACTGGGAGGTGGTTGCTCTCCTTTCCATATTATACGGATGCGGTTGAGTTGCCCATCCTTGTACACTCTTATAGCATTGTGAACTCCGTCGAGTGCATACGCATTTTCGAAATCAAGCTCCTTGTTGTTGTGTGTGACAAGGTATTCGTCATATTTTTCTTGTTTCCTTGGGTCATCAAATTGTTTGAAGGTAACACCTCTAATTAATCCCCCAATAAGGTTGCCATTATATTTCTGCTGGGAGCGAGCGACATACACATACGGTGAGGAGTGTCTCCCCTCGCACAAGGTCGAGGGGGGTACAACCCAGGGCTAGAGAGTTTTGCCAAAGTCCTGCAGCCATTTCATTTTTTTTCGATTTCGTCGTGCCTTCAGGGATGCCAGTGGCGTCTTACCGGCATTGTCTGGCTTTCTTTTTTCTTAGCTTTCGACTTCACTAATGTGAAACCGTCACTTCCTCCGTCAGCGTCGCCCACCCGGGCGTCGGGATCTCCTTCAGCACATGCCCGTGCATGGCAATGGATTCAGCAGGGCTATCCACTGAACTACAGACTGAAGCGCACTCTTCGGCAGCAGGAGGGGGAAGGGGGGAGTTTTGAAACGTGGCGTGTTGGGCCGTAGGTTTTCCATGTTGGCGAGTGTTTTTTTTGCTGATTTTTGTGATTTTCTTTGTTTAATGAATTATTGCATTATATTTACTGTATATAAGCCTGTTTTACCCCATAATTTCCCAGATATACTTCATGCTTCCCCTACTATCGGGACTTATCAAATCAAAATTATTGGCTGAATATGGAATTCGGTAATTGTTACCGAGAGCGACGCACCCTCCCAGAGACTAAGTTACAAAAACAGATTTTGGTTAATTTTCCGAAAATGACAACCGGGTCTTCCCTGACAATATTTATATCATCAGATTTGTTTTCGTGAGATGACAACGAATCTGATGATATTTTCAGTTGCATTCTCCAGCCGACAATCTTGATGTGATTTGATAAGTCCCGATAGCAGGGGAGGGCATGAAGTAGATCAGGGAAATTGTGGGGTAAAACAGGCTGAAATAAGAAGAAAACAGAACAGAAATGTGTAAAACAAGTACAAAAAACGCTTAAAATCGGATAATGAAACTCTACGGACGTCGCCGCCATCTTTCAAACTCTACGGACCGACGCGCCAACTTTCGAAAAACTCTACGGGAACCATACCCATTGTTCGGTAAAAATCTACGGGATTTCACATATTCCAGATCCCCCGTGGTAATCGTACAATGCGTCCTAACCAATAAACCAACCTAACCTTAATCCTGTGGGATTTATACACTACGATCTATATATTCCCTAGCCAGGGGGCTCTGCCCCCTGGACCCCCTGTGGTAATATATACGCCTAGCCAGGGGGCTACGCCCCCTGGACCCCTGAGGTAATTTATGCGCCTAGCCAGGGGGCTACACCCCCTGGACCCCCGTGGTAATATTTACACCTAGCCAGGGGGCTATGCCCCCTGGACCCCCAGGGTAAAACCACATACCTTTTATATCGCGAAACACCGAACGTTTCTTCGCTTCCGGCTATGGTCACATTTGCTTTGTTTCTAATCACTTTTTTCAGCATTTGCGGCACTGGATGGGTTCAAATATCAGGCTGTGATAGAAACGAATGTCTATTTGTCCAGTATATCCACAAAAGGGCTTTAAAATTGACCCGGAATCGACGCAGCACTCGAAATAAGACATTGCTCACCGGCGTTTCTCGAGGTAATGGCCTTGCACGGCCTGTTAAATCTCCCGGTGGCAAAACGCGCAGGCGCACAAGGATATTGTATAAAATAGTGTAAATAATTACCAAAACGCGTAAAAGATGTATCATAAAAGTAAAAG
>NC_051391.1:57127669-57145169 GCF_015228065.2 Penaeus monodon
ACGCACATATACGCACACACTTTAACAGGGCAAAATTGACAGGTAAATTTCGATCCCAGAGCTCAGCCAAAATTACAGAAGTCATATATAAATCGTCGTTTCCAAAAGGTAACAGATGATACCGTGGTAAAAAGGCCAGTTAGACCATCCACGCATGGCCTAATATTTACAAAGCATAAAGATAACATTAATTATATGGAGTACTGTCCCCCTCTAGGAAAAAAGTTACCATTAAATTAATCAAATTAAAATACTATTTACTACAAAAAAAACGTATAAATAATAATAATGATAATCGTAAGTAAGGAAAGAAAAGCAAAGTACAATTACAAGAGAGGTAATTCCTTCAACTGGGAAACGCTCATGAATGAAGAGAACCTTAGTGCAATAATCAAAAGTCAAAATTATAAAAAAGGAGAAGAGAAATTTATATCAAAATTCAAAACTGAAGCAAGAAAAAGAGAGAAAACAAGCAGCGCCTTTGCAAAAGGTCCAGAAGACAGTGATCTCAGGGCAGCGTATGAAATATAATGTACGAGGAAATGAATATACCCAAACCACGAGGGAGGCGAAGTTTAGACTCTGAAAGGGATATAATCAATAAATGCACAAACCAACTAAAGCTCTTCTTTAACTACATAAGTAATGACTAAAACTAGAGATCAAATTAGCGGCAGACATTAACATTAAGAGCAAAGCAAAATAAAAGCTCTTGTGCATATATATATATATAATATACATATATATATATTATATTATATATATATAATATATATATATGTATTATATCTATATATATATATATATATATATATATATATATATATATATATATATATATATATATATATATATATACTATACTTACATATATATATATATATATATATATATATATATATATATATTATATTATATATATATATATATGGGGATGAGAGTCATTGATATATGGAAATTATTGTAATTTCTGAAATCTGTAATATCACATCGCAAAAACTATGGGGAATCTTTCCGGTGGTACGGACCTCCTGAAGGGATGCAACATTAGTCTTTAAAAACTAACCATATACTTTCTTTACGTCATATAGAAAAAATAAGAGCCGTATAATATAACTGAAATATCATTTAGAAATAATGTGGATATAAATCTCGCGTTCAAATGAGTATATTCTGAATCCTCATTTCGCGGGGCTTGGTGCGGGGTGCTCCTAGCTGCCCCGCACTCGAACGTCGGTCCCCCGTTCGATATAAACGCGGGCCGCGGGCGAGCAACACACGCAAACATTGATAATACGGAAAAGTGCGGGGATCTGGTCCTGGGCAAAGGCCCCCCCCGGGAACGTTTAAACAATGCGACCGCTAGACTTTGAAACGGCGTTTGATTAGGTGTCTCATAGGAGACTTCTTGTATTATTACAAAAACATATAATACGGAAACTACTAGAACACCTAGGTGGAGGTTAGGTTGGTTGAAAGGCAGGAATCCTCGAATCGGATGAAGATTTTCAGGAAAGAACGGATGAGAACCAGAACCATAATTAGAGGAAAGCAGGCTGCATGGTGACGAGTGACTAGCGGAGAAAGTAAAAATCGTCTTCTATACCAATAAAAATAAGGAGACGTAAACCCAGCAGATTGGGAAACAGACCTTGGAATAACCACAAGTAGGAACCGAAGCCCAAATGATTATATTAATGGTAAATTCTGTGAAATGCTAGGGCTGATTGCCAGCATGAAGAGAACTAATGAAAACCTGGAACACTCTTCCAAAATATCACGTTCTGTTGTGCCAAAAAAAAATGTGAACCAAATTTACAAACGTTTTTTATTACGATTAATTTTTTAAAACAACAACAACAACTAGGTAAGAACGCACGCACACAAACACACACGCACAAAACCATACAATTGAATGACGAGATGTAAACTTAATATCTTTGTTTTACTGGATTTTTGTTTTTATGATCAAAGATTCCAGTGAATTAGTATACTTGTTATTTTGTTTTTTCTTTTTTTTTTATTTTAATATATAATGATATGATATGATATATATGATAATAGTGAGACAGACAGACAGACAGATAGATAGATAGATAGATAGATATATAGAGATAGAGAGAGAGAGAGAGAGATTAGAGCGAGCGATGAGGTAGGACGGATCGAGTGATTACCGAGCGCTGATGAGTTTGCGGGAGAAGCATTGAGAGAGAAGAATTTTGAGAAGAGAACGAGCGGGAGAACGTACGACGGGGGGGGGGGGAAAAAAGAGAAAGAAAAGACAGGGACAACCAGGACGGGGAGAAAGAAAGAAAAAAGAACAAAGTCCGAGAGGCACTCAAGTAAAGAGAAAATGGAAGCAGGGACAAGGGAAAGCGGGCCGGGCCTCCGAGCGGACGAGGGCGTCCTGTGCACAAGCGCCCGTCTGGTAACACTATCCGGCGTCCTAATGCGCGCTGGATGGGCGTGAATTAGGACTTTGCAGAGACTGACTCTCGCTCTTTTAACTTGCTAGTCTTTATTTCTTTATTATACTTGGCACGTCCGTTTTTCGTTTCTCCATTTTTTTCTCCTGTTTTTGTTTTGATTATCATTTCAGTGTTTATGCCTCTATATTTTTCCTTCGTTATATTTCGTATCCTTATTCCTATCATTGTTATCATTACTATTACTATGACTATTGCCTTTTACCTATTCAGTTGTTTAGTATTCCTATTATACTTTTTCATATCATA
Organism: Penaeus monodon; assembly: GCF_015228065.2. NCBI lineage: Eukaryota > Metazoa > Arthropoda > Malacostraca > Decapoda > Penaeidae > Penaeus > Penaeus monodon. Next base: position 57,130,405 of record NC_051391.1, read on the forward strand.
AGTTACGATGATATATCAATTAAAATGCTAAAAATCAAATGAAAGAAGAGATAGGATAGAAAAATAAATTAATAAAGAGTGAAAAGATTAGAAAGAGACGAGCAGAAAGGAGAATAGGAAGAGAGAGAAAAGGAGAGAGGGAAAAAAGGAAGAGGAAGAGAATGGAGAAAATGAGGAAGAAGAAGAGAAGGGAGGAAAGTGAGGAAGAGGAAGAGGAAGTTGGAAAGAAGGAGGCACAGAGAGGGAGAGAGAAATGGAGAAAAGGAGAAGAAAGAGGGGAGAAGGAGAAAGAAGGATAGGAAGAGGGAAAGGTGGAGGGCAGAGAGAAGAAGAGGAAGACGACGATGCAGAAGTGTGAGTGAGAGGGAGAGAGGGAGAGAGAGAGAGGGAGAGAGGTTGAGGTTTGAGGTTTAGTTTGATTCCATTTGTTACAATGGATATTCTTGGTGTGACATTCTGTAGTTTCATTGTTGTTCTAAAGACCCCTGTGTGCAAGGAATGGCCGGGGTTTGCATCCGCTGGCGGCGAGGGATTAGAGCGCGGGTCAGCAAAGATTGCTAAAACGAGAAGCTCGCTAACGCTGCAACCACACAGCCACACACGTGAGAGACTAGAGAGGCGAGAGACGAGAGAGAGAGAGATGAAGCATGAGAGAGAGAGAGAAGAGACGAAGACGAGAGGGCGAATGACGATCGAGAGAGAGAGAGAGCCAGAGCGGAGAGGAGAGAGGATAGAGAGGCTGCGAGGGTTTTAGAGGGAGAGAGAGAGGAGACGAGAGAGAGAGAGAGCGGCGCGGAGACGAGATGAGGAAAGAGGAAGAGAGAGAGAGAGACGGAGAAGAGAGCGAGAGAGAGCGAGAAGAGAGAGAGGGAGATCTGAAGAGAGGAGGAGGAGAGGCTGGGGAAGGGGATAGAGGGGGAGGGAGGAGGGAGAGAGACGAGCGAGAGAGAGAGAGAGACGAGAGTGAGAGAGAGATGCGAAGAGACAGAGAGAGAGGACCGAGACAGAGAGAGAGAGCCGAGCGAGAGAGAGAAGAGAGGAGACTGAGAGGAAGAGACCCGAGGGAGAGAGGCTGGGAGGGGAGGTAGAGAGGGAGAGAGAGAGACGAGAGAGAGAGAGAGGCTGGGAGGTAGAGGGATGAGAGAGTGAGATGAGAAGAGGAGAAGTGAATGAGATAGGCGAGGGATAACATATAGATGTGGAGAAGACTGAGAGAGGAGGAGAGAGAGAGAGGCGGGAGGTAGAGGGAGGGGAGAGAGAGAGAGAGAGGAGAGGAGAGAGACGAGAGAGAGAGAGAGAGGTGAGAGGGAAGCGATATGAAGAGCGAATGCGAGGAGAGCGAGAGGAGAGAGACGATAGAGAGAGAGGGTGCCTGGTAGGTAGAGGGAGGGAGGGAGAAGAGAGGAGAGAGAGAGAGAGAGATAGAGCGAGCAGAGAGGAGAGGAAGAGAACGAGAGATAGAGAGGAGATGGGAGCTGATGATGAGATGGAGAGATGATAGATTGAACAGCATGAGAGAGGACAGATGAGAGAGAGAGGATGTAGGCTGGGAGGTGGGTAGAGGGAGAGGAGAGAGAGAGAGAGATAGAGAGAGAGAGAGAGGAGGAGAGACGACAGAGAGAGTTCGAGAGAGAGGAGAGTGCTGGGGAGGGTATGTGAGGGAGAGAGAGAGAGAGAGAGAGAAGAGAGAGAGAGATGACGACGGGGCGCGAACGAGACGAGGAGATAGGCTTGGGACGGGGTTGTAGAGGGAGAGCAGAGAGAGAGATCGAGAGAGAGATGGGGAAGATGAGAGGAGAGACTGAAGAGGGGAGACTGGAGAGAAGGAGCGAAGAGGAGAGAGAGGTGTGAGAGACCGAGCGAGAGTGGAGACGAGCAGAGGAGGAGAGAGAGAGGGAGAGAGAGAGAGAAGAGAGAGAAGAGAGAGCGATGGGAGGATAGGGGAACGAGAGATGAGACGGGGGAGAGGATGAGAGAGAGAAGAGAGGAGAGGAAGAGCAGAGACGAGATGAGAGGAGTGAAAGAGGTAGAGATGAGAGAGGAAGAGAGAGATGAGAGAGATGAGAGAGAAGGCTGGGAGGCCGGGTAGAGGGAGGAGAGACGAACGAGAGAGAGAGAGAGGAGAGATGATGAGAGAGAGAGATGAGAAGAGAAGATAGAAAAGGACGAGATGGACAAGAACGATTGAAGGGGAGAGATAGAGAGAGAGATGAGAGAAGTACGAGGGAGAGAGAGAAGAGAGAGATTGAGCGAGACGGAAGGACGAGAGAGAGAGGCTGTGCGGAAGGGGTTAAGGGAGGAGGGAGCGAGAGAGAGAGAGAGAGATGGAGAGTGAATCGAGAGAGAGGCGGGATGATTAGAGGAGAGAGAGAGAGAGGAGCGATAGAATTCGAAGAGAGAGAACAGACGAGGAGACAGAGAGACGAGAGAGAGGAGGAGAGGAGGCTGGGAGGTAGGAGACGAGAGAGAGAGGGAGAGAGGCTGGAGGTAGAGAGCAGAGAGAGAGAGATGCGAGATACGAGAGAAAGAGAACGATGAAGAGAGAGAGAGAGATAGGGAGAGAGAGAGGAAGAGAGAGAGACGAGAATGAGAGTGGGAGAGGAGGATTCGAAGAGAGAGGAGTGATAGTGACAGAGAAAGGGGGTAGGAGGAGATGAGGAAAGAGAGAAAAGAGAGGAGAAGAAAGAGAGAGAGGAGATGGAGATGTGCGAGAGAGAGAGAAGGAGAGAGAGACGAGAGGAGAAGAAGAGGAGGAGAGATTCGAGAAGACCATTAGGACTCGCGAGAGAGAGCCGGGAGAGAGAACAAGAGAGAGAGAGTTGAAAAAGGATGAATGAAGAGAGTAGCCGAGCGATAGGAGAGGAGAGATAAGAGGAGGCTGGGACGGTATAGGGACGAGAGAGAGAGATGAGAGATAGAGAAGAGAGAGAGAGAGTGAGAGGAGAGAGAGAGATGAGAGAGACGAGAGATGCGAGATGTACTTGATGAAGAGAGAGAGACGAGAGATGCAGTAGAGGCTGCGGAAGGTTATAGGACCCCCCCTCCGCCTAGAGAAGAGGTGCAGGGGCGGGAGGGCGTAGGGGAGGGGAGAGGACGGGATAAGAGCTGAGGAGAGAGAGAGAAGAGATAGAAGAGGAGGAGAGAGAGAGGAGAGAGAGACGCGAGAGGAGAGAAGGGGAAGACTACGAAGAGAGCTGATGAAGAGAGGAGAGGAGAAGGGAGAGAGCAGGAGAGAGGAGGAAGGAGAGAGAGATGAGAGAGAGGAGATAGAAGAGAGAGAAGAGAGAGCGAGGAGAACGAGACGAGTGGCGGGACGGTGTTAGAGAGCGAGAGTTAGTATGAGAAGAGGAGGAGAGAGGAGAAAGAGAGAGAGGACTGACCAAGATATCGCGAGTGGAGAGAGAATGAGAGGAGAGAGAGAGAGAGAGAGAGAGAAAGAGAGAGCGAGAGAGAAGAAGGAGAGAGACTGAATGATGAAAGTCAAGACTGAGAGAGACGGACGAAGAGGAAAAGAGATGGAGAGAGAAAAAAAAAAACGAGAGGAGGAGCGAGAGATTGAGAGAGAGAGAGAGAGGAGAAGAGGAGGAGAGAAAGACGAGTAGGAGAGATGATAAAGAGGAGAAGTGAACGAGAGAGAGAGACGAGCACGGGGCTGAGGAGGGGTAGAGGGAGAGAGAGAGAGAGGAGAGGGGCATGAGAAAAAAGATAGGACGAGAAGGAGGAGAGAGGAGAGCGAGATGACATGAGAGAGAGGAGAGAGAAGAGGAGGAGAGAGAAAGAGAGAGAGAGAGAGAGAGACGGAGAGGAGGAGACCGCGAGAGTAGGGAGAGAGAGAGACGAGAGAGAGGAGAGAGAGAGCGTAGGGAGAGAGGCGAGAATGAGAGTGAGAGTGTCTGGGAGGGGTAGAGGGAGAGAAGAGAGAGAGAGAGATGAGAGAGAGAGAGAGACCGAAGACTCGAGAGAGAGAGAAGAGTAAGACGAGAGAGAGACAGAGAGAGAGAGAGGAGAGAGAAGAGAGAGAGAGAGAGTACTGGATGAGACGAGGAGAGCGAGGAGAGTTTGTGGAGTTGCGACAGAGAGCGAGATGAGAGAATGAAGAGAGATGAGGAGAGAAGAGGAGGACGAGAGAGGCTAGGGAGGTTAGCGGGGAGAGAGAGAGATGGAGGAGAGGCGAGAGGTGACGAGAGAGAGAGAGAGAGAAATGGAGAGAGGCTGGGAGGATATCAGGGAGATGAGAGACGAGAGAGAGAGAGAGAGAGACGAAGCCGACGAGAGAGATAGAGTGCGAAGGAGAGAGAAGAGGAATGAGAGGAGGAGAAGAGCGGAGAGAGGGATCGGGAGGAGGGCGGGAGGGTAGAGGAGGGAGGGGAGAGGAGAGAGAGACGAGAGAGACGAGAGAGAGAGAGAGAAGAGACGATGAGAGAGAGAAGTAGAGAGAGAGGAGAGAGAGAGACGAGACAGAGAACTTGGAAGAGAGAGAGAGAGAGCGCGGGAGAAAGAGAGAGGCCTTGGGAGATGGTAGAGGGAGAGAGAGAGAGAGAGGAAGAGAGAGAGGAGAGGAGAGAGACGAGAGGGAGAGAGAGGACGAAGTGCGAAGAGAGAGGAGAGAGAAGAGAGCGAGTAGAGCGAGGGGGAAAGAGATGAGAAGAGAAAAAAAAAAAGGAGAGAGAAGGAGGAGGGGACGAGAATGAGACGAGAGAGACAGAGAGAGGAGAAGAGTAGAGAGGAGACCGGACGAGAGAGGAGGAGAACAGAGAGAGAGAGAGAGAAGACTGGAGAGAGACGGGGCGGGCGGTAGAGGTGAGAGAGAGGAGAAAGAGATGAAGAGAGCGAGGAGAGAGTGGGAGAGAGAGAGATAGGGCTGGGAGGGTTATAGAGGGGAGAGAGAGAGAGAGAGAGATACGAGAGAGAGGAGAGAGAGAGGAGAGAGAGCGAGGGGAGGGGAGAACGAGAGAGGACCGAGAGAGTAGACGAGAGAGAGGAGCTGGAGTGGAGAGAGGAGAGACAGACGACGAGAGAGGGGAGAGGCGAGGGAGAATTAGAGATGAGAAGGGCTGGGAGGTTAGAAGGGAGAGGAAGAGAGAGAGATAGAGAGAGTCTGAGAGAGAGAGAGGAGAGGAGCGAGGGAGAGACGCACGAGAAGATGTTTGATGAGCGGAGACGAGAGAGGGTACGAGAGAATGATGAGATAGCGAGACGATGATTCTGAAGCTCTGGATTGAGTAGAGGATGGGAGAGAAGAGGCTGGAGGTAGAGGTGAGAGAGAGAGAAGGAAGAGAGAGAGAAGAGAGAGACGAGAGAGATGAGAGAGAAGAGAGAGCCGGAAGACGATGTAGGAGAGAGAGGACGACGAGGAGGAGAGAGAGTGCGGAGAGGGAAAGAGAGAGGAGATGAGAGGAGAGAGAGGAAAGAAAAAGAGAGGGACCTGAGAAGAGAGATGGAGGAGAGAGAGAGGATGGTACGAGAGTGAAGAGCGAGTGTGGGAGAGAGAGAGAGGAGAGAGGAGAGAAGAACGAGAGAGAGAGACCGAGAGAGAGAGAGAGAGACAGGAGAGGAGAACGAAGAGGCGGCTGGGAGGTAGAGGGGAGAGCAGAGAGAGAAGAGAAAGAGATGCGAAGAAGAGAGAGAGGACGAGAAGAGAGAACGATTGGAGTAAAAGGATAGAGAGGAGAGAGGAGATTTTTTTTTTGGAAGAGAAGAATCACGAGGGTCGATGAGAGAGAGAGAGAGAGAGAGGGAGCAGACGCAGAGGGATGAGCTGAGAGAGCAGAGAGAGGCGGCCTGGGACAGAGGTAGAGGGCTGACGAGACGTGAGAGAGAGAGAGAGTAGAGAAGAGAGAGAGAGACCCGAGAGGACGAGAGAGACGGACGAGACTCGAGATGAGGAGAGAGGAAGTTAGGAAGAGGAAGAAGAGAAAGAGAAAGAGATAAATATCGACTAGATAGATGATAGAGAGAAGAGCAGAGAGAGGAGAGAGAGAGAGAAGAGCGAGAGATGGAGAGAATAAGGGCATCCGAAGAGGAGAGAGGGGGAGAGGAGGAAAGGAGAAAGGAGAGGACGAAGACGATGAGCTTCAATCAGCTAGGCCTCAAAGAGACGATAATGTGCGAGGCAGAGAGAGAGAGTAGAGAGAGGAGAGAGATCTGAGAGAGAAAGAAGAGAAAGAAGATGAGAGAGAGAGCGAGACCGAACTGAAGCCTAAGGATAGAGGAAAGACGAGAAGAGAAGAAGAGAAAGAGAAAGAGAAAGAGAGACAGAGACTACCAGACAGAGTGAGAAAGAGAGGAAGAGAAAGAGAATAGACGAACAGACAAGAGAAACGAGAAGAGAGCTAATGAGGACGGCACAATGATACAATGATGCAGTGATATAATGATACGCATTTCTTGACTTCAGGTCGAAATATTACATGGAAAGAAATGAACAAGCATATCAAAAGCCATGATCCATTAACGAGAAAAAATCAAGTTGCTAGAAAAATATTAAGAAGCAAGTACAAAACGGGCACAAATATAATGAAACCGCACTTAAGCATATTACAAAATAAAGAGTCGAAAAAGTTAAAATTATCTTCAATGGCGGAGTGCAATTACGTGTATTTTAGGTACCGGCCCGGTGGGACAAGCGGTAAAAACGACTTGGAATTCAGGTGCTATAATTTAGTAGGTAGCTTAATGCGGACTTAAAAACAACTGCAATTAGAGCTATTCCGCAATAGGAGGGAGGGAGGGAGGGCGGGAGTGGAGGAGGAAGGGAGGGAGGGAGGAGGGAGGGGAGGAGGAAAAGGGAGGGAGGGGAGGAAATGGCACGGGAGGGAGTAAGTGAGCGGAGGGAGAGGAGAGTTGAGGGAGGGAGGGGGGGAGGGGCGGATGGAGGGAGGGAGAGAGGGAGTGAGGAGTACGGAGTGAGTGAGCGGACGGAGGGAGGTAGGGATCGGGAGGGATGGGAGGGATTCGAGGTAGGAGGGAGGGGAGGGGGATGAGGGAGGGTAGAGAGAGAGTGAGTGATGAGTGATCCGTGAGCTGCAAGTGAGTGAGGTGGGAGGGAGGGAGTGCAGGGTAGGGAGGGAGGGGAGGCCGAGTGAGGGACGGGAGCGAGTGAAGGAGTGAGGGAGCGAGGGAAGGATGGATGGGAGCGACAAGTGAGTGAGTGTAGTGAAAGAGGGAGGGAGGGAGGACGGTACGGAGTGAGGAGGGACGTGAGTGAGGTGATGGAGGAGTGACGGGAGGGCGTGAGTTGAAAGAGGGCAGGGGGTGAGGGCGGCGATAGTGAGGGAGGGAAGGAGAAGTGACGTTGAGAGGTGAAGTGATCTGAGTGCAGGGATGGAGTGGATCAGTGATGGATGGGAGGGAGGTGAGGGAAAGGAAGGAGGAGCGGAGCGAGTGATGATGTGACTTTTTTTTTTTTTTTTTTTTTTGTGAAAGAGGGAGGGAGTGAGGGATGAAGGGTGAGGGAGGGCGTTAGAGTGCGTGAGTGAGTAGGGATGGAGGGAGTGTAGGGAGGGAGGGAGGGATGTTAAGGAGGGAAGGATGTGAGGTGAGGTGAGGGAGTTAAGTGAGTGACGGGAGGGAGTGAGTGAGGGAGGGTAGTGAGGGAGGGAGGGCAGTGAGGGAGAGGGGGAGAGAAACAAGATTGCGTGGTGAGCGGAGAGGAGGGCGGAGAAGAGGGAATTGGAGAAGAGAGGGGAAAGGGAAGGACAGGCGAGAAGAAAGGGTTTAAGAGAGATATATAAGGATACAAAGTAGAAGAGAGAGAGAGGGAGAGAGATGCGGAGAGCAGGAGAGAGTGGACTGAGAAGAGAGAGAGGAGGAAACGATTGAAGGGCGAGAGGGAGAGAAGAGAGTAAGGAGATGAGAGAGGGGGACGACATAGAGAGAGGAAGAGAAGAACTGAAGAGAGAGGGAGGGAGGAGAATGGAAGAGAGACGAGAGAGAGAGAGAGGTGAGGGAGAAGAGAGAGCAGGCACGGGGATGGAAGGAAGGATAGGGAGAGACGGGAGAGAGAGAGAGGAGAGGGAGCGGAGAGAGAGAGAGAGACCGTCAGAACGAGATAATCGAGGAGAGAGATGATTAGACGAAGAGAGATGCGGGGGACCGAGATCACCCCCCAGAGCAAGGCGAGAGAGGAGGACCGGACGGACGAGAGAGAGAAGATGCAGGAGAGGTCGAGGGGAAGGAAGAAGGAGAATGAGCAGGGAGAGAGAGAGAGGAGAGAGGGAGAAGAGAGAGAGAGAGAGGTGAGAGAGCGGATGAGAGAGAGATGAGATGATGAGAGAGAGAGAGAGGCGAGAGAGAAGAGATAGAGGGAGAAAAGAGCGAGGAGGAGACAACAATCGTGGGGAGAGAGACGAGCAGAGAGAGAGTAGGGAGAGAGGAGAGGGTTAGGAGGGAGGGCGGGAGAGGAGAGAGAGAGACGAGAGGGAGAGAGAGAGAGAGAGAGAGCTGGAGACGGAAGCGATGAGAGATTAGAGAGACGAGAGAGTGAGAGAGGGAGAGGAGAGAGGAGAAAAAGCCAAAAGGAGAGATGACTTCGGGGAGAGGAAGGGAGGAGAGACTGAGAGAGACGATGAGAGAGTGAAGAGACTGGAGGAAGTGATGAGCGGAAGAGGGAGCTGAACGAGAGGGGGGGAGGGGAGGAAGGAACGGAAGCGGAGAGAGGAGGAGACGAGGAGAATAGAGAGAGGGAGAGACGAGCGAGAGAGAGAAGACGCGTGAGGAGGAGATGACGAGAGAGAAGAGTCTAGAGGAGAGAGGAGAGGAGAGAGAGTCAGACTGACACACGATGAGAGAATGAGAAGGAAGGAGGAGAGGCGAGAGGGAGAATGGACGACGGAGAATTTAGATACGGAAGGAAAGAGGGAGGGCGAGGGAGAGAAGATAGAGAGACGGGAGGAGGGAAGGAAGGAAGGGGATGCAGAGGGAGAGAGAGATGAGAGAGGAGAAGAGAGAGATAGAGAGAGAGGAGGGAGAAGAGAGAAGAGAGAGGATGAAAAAAAAAGAGAGAAGGATGAGAGGAGAAGACAGCGAGAGAGAGAGAGGATTGACCAGTAGAGTAGATGAGATAGATAGATTTTTTTATACAGATAGAGAGAGGAGATGAGAGAGAGAGAGAGAGAGATAGAGAGAGATAGAGAGAAGTAGATTTTCTGGAGTCGAGATTGAGTGAGATGGACGAGGAACGAGGTGAGTAGATGAAGAGAGAGAGATACGAGAGCGACAGGGAAAGCAGGGGAGGGAGAGAGGAGAAAAAAGATGAGAGAGAGGAGGAGAATGACGCGAGAGAGAGCGAGACGTGACAGAGAGATAGAGAGATAGGAGAGATGAGATAGACATATAGATGAGAGAGATGAGAGAGAGAGAGAGAGAGAGACGAGATGAGACGAGAAGAGACCGAGGAGGAGAGACGACCAAGAGAGAGAGAGAGAAGATGAAGAGAGGACGAGGGAGGGGAGGGAAGGAAGGGAAGGGGAGAGAGGGAGAGAGAGAGATGAGAGCAGGCGAGAGAGAGTGAGCCGAGAGAGAGAGATGCGAGATGGGACGAGAGAGAGATCGAGAGAGAGACACGGATGATCGGACGAGAGAGAGAGAGAGATCACCAAGCGGACGAACGCAGCACAGCCGAACATGAGAAAGAGAGAGACGAGAGAGAGAGAGACGGGAGACGAGTGGAGAGGGAAAAGGAGAAAAGTGAATGACGCGATAGAGAGAGAGTAGTGAACAGAGGGAATAGAGAGATAGATAGAGACAGATGAGGAGAGAGAGAGAGGAGAGCAGAGAGAGAGAGAAGGGACAGTGAAAGGATGCGATGAGACCGAGAGAGTGAGAAGATCGAGACGGGAGGAGAGAAGAGATGAGAGGGAGGAGAGGAGGAAGGAAGGAAGGAGAGAGAGATGAGAGAGTAATACGAGTAGAGAGAGCGAGAGAGACGAGAGAGGATGACGATGAGAGAGGAGCGAGAGAGAGAGAAAGACGGAAGAGAGGACCGAGAGAGCGACGGACGACCGAGACGAAGGCGAGCGAGAAGAGATGAACAGAGAGGGAGAGACGAGAAGATCGAGAGAGGCGTGTGAGAAGAGCGAGAGTAGAATGAGGGGGAAACAGAGGAAGGGAGACGAGAAGGAGAGAGTGGCAACCAAAAAAAAGAGAGAGACATGAAGGAGGAGAGAAAGAATGATAGACTGAACGACGATAGACAAGAGAGAGAGTACAGATTGATACTATAATATATATATATATATATATATATATATATATATATATATATATAGAATAGAGAGACGAGGAGAGAGAGAGAGAGAGAGAAGAGAGAGAGAGTAAAGGAAAGAGAAAGCGGAGAGAGGAGATGAGCGAGAGAGAGGAGAAGGAAAGACGAGAGAAGATGAGACAGAGGAGGCTGGAGGTAGGACACGGGGTACAGAAGTGATCGGTGAGTAAGGGGCCGAAGAGGGGTTCTGATGGGTAGTTGGCCCACCCGAGAGGGAGAGAGAACGGCTGCAGGGGCAGGAGGACGGAGAGTCGAGAGAGAAAGAGAGTTTGGACAGGGGATGACAGAGAGTCGAAAACAACGGGGATAATGTAGTGAGGAGAGAGAGAGAGAGGGAAGAGGCGAATGAGAGGAGTAGTGGGGGGACAGGGCGAAGAGAGAGAGAGAGGAAAGAGAGAGGGGGAGAGAAAAAAGAAAATTGTCATATATAGTCCCATGTGACAAAATTCCGCCCACACATGTATCCCACACATATCCATGTACATAAACTTACAAATGTATGAGCACAAGTTACAGGTACACATGCAGGAGGCCTGTATGTGCACCTTGGATCACACATGCCTATATCCATAACCTTGTATACACACACACACACTCACACACACACAAACATAGATACACACACACACACACACACACAAACACATAAACACACACATAATCACAAAAACACACACACACACAAACACACACACACACACACACACACACACACACTCCTACAACCATTGACATTCGTAACAACAGACACCCACCCACACACAGATTGTCCCTCTTATTACCTTAAAATATTCACATGCGCACAGAAGGTCAAAGAAGGCACGTAAGACTACCCTATTTTAAGACTTATTCGAGTGAACACATTCTCATAAACAGGGGGGGGGGGGGGTTAGCATGTTTGAAACTAGTCTGGCTTGTTGCTCTTGAAGAACATTATGGCAATGGATAATGGTTTTGAATGGCTAGCTTTTTTGGTCCTGGCAGTGAAGAGAAGATGGTGTTCATAGTTGTAATAAGAACGATATCATATTCTGAATAATGATGGCAATGATATTGATTACACAATAATACTAAAGATGACGATGAATAGTATTATCAATACCATTGTTATCATTTACTGTTATTGTTGTTTTTATGAATATTATTATTACTGTTGTTATTGTTATCATTATTCTTTTATTATTGCCATTATAAATCTTATCATTATTGTAATAATTATTAATTTGTCATTATTATTGACATTATTATTGTTATTATCATTATTGTTCTCATTACCATTGTTATGTTATCATCATCATTATCATCATTATGTTATTATCATCGCTATCATTGTGTTATTATTACTACTACTGTTGTTATTATCATCATTATTCTAATATTAATAATAATAGTAATGATAATAGTAATAATAATGATAATGATAATAATAATAATAATAAAAATAATAATTATAATAATGATAGAAAATAATAATCTTAATAATAATGATGTTAATAATATTGATAGTAATAACAATAATAGTACTGATAATGAAAATAATAATAATAATAATAATAATAATAATAATTATTATTATTATCATTATTATTATAATCATTATTATTATCACTTAAATTCTTATTATTTCTTGTTCTTCTGGTGAGAACAGCATTGGCTGATCAAAGACTAGTTGTTATTATTGGTTTAAAATCATCATTATCATTATCACTCTTATCATTATTTTTATAATTGTTATCATTATTACTGTTATCATAATTTTTGTAATTGTTATATATATATATATATATATATATATATATTTTATATATATTTGATTTTAAAATAATAAAATATTAAGTACAAAATAATATAATAATAATATATATATATATTTAAAATAAAATTTTAAAAATATATATATAATATTCAATACAATGATAATTTTTCCCTTATAATCTAGATAATCAAAATATTCGAAAGATGTAGTGAAGCGTCGACAGTTCATTCGCGTTCTGTATCAATTATGTTAATTGCTTGTACACTCACTTCTGCTCCAATTAATGTACTGCGCAACTTCTCTTGGTTAAGTAAACGTCCTTGTTAGAATGCTGACGGGACAATTTGCATACACATATATACGCGAACTTCACACGTGATTTCTGAAAATCACACACACATGCATACACACAAATTCACTTTTCTCTCTCTCTCTCTCTCTCTCTCTCTCTCTCTCTCTCTCTCTCTCTCTCTCTCTCTCTCTCTCTCTCTCTCTTTCTCTCTCTCTCTCTCTCTCTCTCTCTTCTCTCTTCTCTCTCTCTCTCTCTCCTCTCTCCTCTCTCCCCCTCCCCCCCCCCTTCTCTCCTTCTTCTCTCTCTCTCTCTTTCTCCTTATCTAATAATAATAATAATGATAATAATAATAATAATAATAATAATAATAATAATAATAATAATAATAATAATAATAATGACAATGATCATGATAATGATAACAATTACAAAAATAATGATAACAGTGATAATGATAATGATGATTTTAAACCAATAATAACAATAACTAGTCTTTGATCAGCCACCTGCCTTATGACCTTCCCTCACCCTCATCCTCATGCTAATTTCCGAACCACCCAATGCTGTTGTTTTGTCCAAGTACCCACTGTGATATCCTCTGGGATTTCTGAGCATTTGAAGGCGTTAATGTTTTTTCTTCCATCTCTCTTCTGCATCTCTTTTTATTCATCTCTCTTCTCCATCTCTCTTTTCCATCTCTCTTTTCCATCTCCCTTCTCCATCTCTTTACCTCCTGCTCAGCTTCTTCCCCGATGGTGGCTATCAGGACTGTAATCTGCAAGTAATCGTAATAAAAAAAGATAATGATAATAATGATCATAAGGATGGTGATAATAATGTTGATAATAGCATTAATAATGAAAATGATAATAAGGATAATTATGATGATAAAAGTGATAATTGTAATAGTAATAATGTTAGTAATGATAGATGAAGTATTAATAACAATGATAATAGCAATAATCATAATCATGGCAATAATAATAATAATAATATTAACAATTACAATAATAATAGCAGTCATAATAATCATAATAGGTATAAGAATAATAACAATAATGATAATTATGATTGTGATAGCAATATAAATAATGACAGTTATACGGATATTGACAATAATGGCGATTATAATAACAATTGTGATAATAATGATCACAACAATAATAATGATAATAATAATAATGATAATAATAATAATAATAATAATAATAATAATAATAATAATAATAATAATAATAATAACAATACTAATGATAATAATAGTAGTAACATTAATAATAATAATTATTATTATTATCATTATTATTATAACAATTCTACAGCAATATATAATATAACAATCCACAACAACAACAATAATAATAATAATAACAACAACAACAATAATAATAATAATGATGATAATAATAATAATAATGATATTAATCCGCTTTCTTGAACAACAGAGTTATGGTGAGGAATATTTTTGTTTTTCGAGAGCCTGGGCCTTCAAATCGACCGTGAGGAATAGATAAAACACAAAGACGTATTGAGGACTGATGGCCAATTCCAAAAAAAAAGAAGAAAAAAATTAATCTCTGCCCCAAGCTGGGGAGTTTTTATTTATTATTAAAGTTATTATTTCTTTTTTTTCCTTCGTTTAACTTTTCTGTTTCGACTTATTTTGAATCGCATTCTTTCAGCTGGAGAAAAGTCAGATTTTTTTTTTTTTTTTTTTTTTTTTTTTTACTCGAAACGCCACTAAGTTCATTCTTTCTTTCTTGTCATCATATCTTCTTCCACGTTTCTTCTCCGTCACTCTCCCACACTTCCTTCCGAATGTCCTCCTTCCAGTCATCCCCTTTTCTCCTCGAATCTCAACTCCGTCGCCGCCTGCGCCTTCCCTCGCGTCTTTTGTTTGCCGCCTCGACAAAACCCGGAGTCACATCGCGCCCCAAACACCTTCCGGAATTTCTTAGAAACGCGTCGTCAAAGGGACGCCTCCCCGCTGAGCCCCTGACGGCAGCGTTCGCCTAACACCCTCCCAGCATGTCAGGAAAGCGTTTTGCTAGTGTAAACAGCCACCCACTGATAGTCGCGTGATTAGTTTAAGAAGCAGACGCCTTTATGCCTGTGTAACGGAGGGTGGATGTGACATCAAAGGCGTCACAGGGTATGAAGACCTCCGTTGATGTCTGTGTGTTGAGTACGGATGAAAGGAGATCATGGCTTGGAGTGTGACTTCGAAGTCGTCGATGTCCCGAAGTCAGGCGGGGATGACGAATTTTCAGTTTATTTTGGGATGGTGAAAATCCAGTTAATGCTGTGATAACGGTGATAAAATTCCAGATTATACTGTGGCGATGATGGAGAAATTCCCGCTGATGCTGTGATTTAGAAATTCCAGTTTATACTGTGATGGTGATGGAGGAACTCCGGTTGAAATTGTGATGATGAAATTCCATCTTGATGCT
>NC_051391.1:57150169-57172669 GCF_015228065.2 Penaeus monodon
TCGTAATGTTAGTCAGTAAATCGTTTTCAGTTAAAATCACTTTCGACCTGTTATTCCGCCTTGCATAAAATACAAATTCATGATTGAAATATTCTAGAAAACTGAACGCTAATGATATAGAATGCTATATTAATCTATACTATATAGATTTCCGACCGCTGTGCATTCGTGGCTGGCTTCCGAAAAAAAGTGAAAAGAAAAAATTATTCTTCTTTTGTTAGGTCTGTGTTCTTGATTTTCTCTTTGTTATTCTGTGTACATATATTCAAAACTACAAAATGTCAGGAAAAATTGGTAGTTACAGTAACAGTAGTAATGACTGATTATTATCATACTAAATATATTATAATGATAAATATAACCAAAGTAAATTATCACTGATGTGTCGCGATTGTTACAAAATTACATTAGGTCCGTAGTATTAATCTCGAAATGCTATGATAGTAGAGGCTATATTGCTATATTGATAATCGTAGTGACAGCGGAGATAACAACTCTAATGATAATATTAAAATGATATAAACTGCTAATCATGACGATAATGTTGATGATGCTAATGTTATTTGCGGTGTTGATACTAATGATTAGGTAACTAATGACAGTAACAGCTGTCAAGAAAACTAATTTCTCTCGCATATTTCACTCATCTCATAGTTTGAAAATATTGTCCAAATCATGATGCGAAGAGGGGAAGGGGGGATAAAAAAGAGAGAGAGAGAAGGAAGGAAGGGAAAGGACGAATGAGAGAAGAGAGAGCGGGAGCTGAGACGGACAAGAGGGAAGAAGGAAATAATATGCGTTTGCACAGGAAGTCGAAAAGGGAAAAGCCGGTTTGAAGGCTAATAAACTAGTGCAAATCTAACATGGAAAGGCGTTGTGTTGTTGAATTCTGTTCTAGGGAGGCTAGGTGCTGGACAGATAGATTGATAGATAGATAAAGAGGGAGGGAGGAAGGGAGAGAGAGAGAGAGAGAGAGAGAGAGAGAGAGAATGAGAGAGGGAGGGAGGGAGAGAGAGAGAGCGAGAGAAGGAGGGAGGGAGAGAGAGGAGAGAGAGAGAGAGAGAGAGAGATGAGAGAAGAGAGAGAGAGAGAGAGAGAGGAGAGAGAGATGAGAAGAGATGAGAGAGGAGGTGAGGGAGGGAGAGAGAGAATGAGAGAGAGAGAGAAGAGACGAAGAGTAATGAGACGAGGGAGAGACGAGATAGAGGAAGAGAAGATACATAAAGAGAAAAGCCATGCATGGAAATTATTGAAAGAATTGATCATCAGTACACACGTTTCGCACTTTACTTCAAGCGAAGAATTATGAACAGTTAAAACTTCGTTCGTGTTTTATATTAGGAACTGTTGGTGCCTCTTGTTATTTTGTTTACTGAAGGTTTTAATGACTTTACTTGATGTTAAACGAAATATTTTTCTTTTTACTTTTTTTTTTTTCATTCAATATATTTCAAAACTTTTCTTGGAAATTAATAGAGAGAATGTGAGAGGAAAATCCAGCAGCAGAAAGAGAGGGATAAAACGTATTATTAATGATGTTTTCATGTTAATCAGAAAGAGCTGAGGTCGTTCAACATTTTTTATCTTTATCTCTCCATTGTAAAATAAAATGCGTGACGGACTTACAACAAACGCATAAAAAACGACAAACAAATGAAGAGAGACACTAATTAAAACGAAAAACAAACCAACAAATCAACAGACATATAAAGATAGAGAGAGATAGACAGATATGAACCCCGGATCCTTCGCTGCAATCTTGCAGGTCCTAGCCAACAGGGGATGCAAGCGAGGGGGCAGAAGTTGGAAGTAATTGGCTGCCCTATTTGATTGGTTTGGCGTGCGTTGTCTGTTTGCTGACCTGCTAATGGGTTAGTGGGTATGAAGAGAGCCGGCAGAAATGTTTGGCTTTTAGAGGAAGTGGCAGGTTGATGGCGGTATTTGGATTGCCTTTGTGTGTATATGGGTTTACTGGTACATGCGCGTCTTCGTAAATGCATGTCCAAATGGTTACGTATATGCATGATCATGGACATAGTCAATAACCATGCATAAATACACTCTCAGTCATACACACACGTACACGTAATCACGTACACAGCCACACCTCCTCACACACAAATATATCCACACTCCAACACTATCCACGCACACACACGCAATCGCATGCCAGCCCCACGGAATCACAAACTCCCAGACAACTACATCCCCCTACGCACAATCGCACATGCTCGCACTACAGTCACAGACACCCACAGTCACGCACGCACACACTGAAGAAATCTTACCAACAATCACAATCTGAAATACATGGACATCCTCACAATCACACACCGCTGCCTCCTTTGCAACGCCCGTGCCATGCTGCTCCTCCGCCTCCTCCACGCCCTTAGGTCTGCTCCTCAACCTCCGTCCTCGCATTCACCTCCGCCTCCACTTGCGCATCGAACTGTATCCCCGGCACCTCCTTCACCTGCGCCTCCACCTTTCCCTTCTCCTTAGCCTCTTCCTCCATCTCCTTCTTCACTTCCACCTTAACCTCCGCCTCGAACCGTTTCCTTTGCACCCTCTTCCACCTCCACCTTCACCAACACTTACCTCCGCCTCACCCCTTTCCACCTCCTCCTCCACCTCCTCCTCCACCTCCTCCTCCACCTCCTCCTCCACCTCCTCCTCCACCTCCTCCTCTCCACCTCATCCACAGACAGGACTGAACGCCTCGGTCTATTTCTAGAAATGAGACAGTGAGTCGTCTGTCATCTGAACGAAACCCGACCTTTGGTTATGATGATTCAAGCGTAAATCATTATGCAAGTGATTGTAATTTCCAATGAGGGAGCGGGAGAGCGAGGGAAAAGGAGGGAGAGGGGAGAGAGAGGAAGAGGGGAGAAAGAGGGAGAGGGGAGAAAGAGGGAGAGAGGAGAAAGAGGGAGAGGGGAGACAGAGGGAAAGAGAAGGAGAGAGAGAGAGAGAGAGAGAGAGAGAGAGAGAGAGAGAGAGAGAGAGAGAGAGAGAGAGAGATGGATTTAGAGATCAGGGAGACAGAGAGAGAGAAGGAGTTCGAAGGAAGAGAGAGGGAGAGAGGGAGGGAGAGCGTCTCGCGGAGTGCTGTTTTGAGAGAGCGTGGAAGTCCCCCTCACGCGATGGCCAGGATCAGGCAAACAACCGGGGACTTTGTGTGCAATGAGCGTGTCATCAGTGGCAGGAAAGGCTTGTCTTTATGAACTAATCAGCAATGCAGTGGCTTATTTTCTGTATATTTGTCTGTAATGGAATCGGTTGATTACTTTTTTTTTATTAAGAGATTATTGTTATATCAATTATTTGGCATCGGTAATCGATATGTTGTGGACTGATATTCCATCATTTGCATATAATTATTTCACCGTAAATAAAGTGTTATTTCACCAGTACTCTATTACTGTTTTATTAGAGGCAGAGAGAGAGAGAGAGAGAGAGAGAGAGAGAGAGAGAGAGAGAGAGAGAGAAATGCTGAGAGAAAGATAATGAACGAAAGAAAGGAGAGAAAGAGAATGAGAGAGGAATAATTAGAAACGGAGAGAGAGAGAGATGAATAAAAAGAGAAATTACGATCAAACCGCCAGAGGCAAACAGGATAATACTTAAAACAAAGAAACAGTAAACAAAGCAAACAGAAAAAAAGCCAAAAAAAAGCCACCCCCCTCCCCCCCAAAAAAAAAAAGGAACGGAAAAACTAGCGACAAAACAAAATGAGGAAGCAGCAAAGGCGAGCGTCAGGGGCGTGAGGAAGCGCCAAAGGGCAAATCTGCGGCTGCTGACGCCGGCGTTTCGGAGCCTCGTCGCCGCCTGCCTGGGACGCGTGACTCGCTTTCCTCATGCAAAATGTCAGCGTCGCTTTTATGGTCAAAAAATCGTTCGGGGAAAATTGCATTTGTATAAATTTAACTGACCTCCCCGCCCTGGACACTCCCCTGACCCCTCGACCTGGTCTGTCTACCCTCCCTTCCCCTCCCCCTCCCTTCTTGAGAGTCCCCCTCCTCCCCCTCCTCCCCCTCCCCCCGCCCACCCACACCTCTAGTTCCCTCCCCCTCGTCCGATTCCTTTGGCATGACTTAATTCGAGTGTTTTTTTTTTCTTTTTTTTTCAACTTGTGGAAGGTAATGCAATTTATTTTATTTTTGTTGTTTTGTGTTTGTTGCATTTTTATTTTTCCCAGCCCCCCGATATCCTCTCCCCTCCTCTTTTTTACTTTTCTTTTTTTTTTTTTTTTTTTTTTTTTATTTTCTATCGATTCTATCTTTTCTTTTTTTTCCCTTTCCTCTTTTTTCCTTTTTTCCTTTTCCTCTTCCTCTCCTTCCCTTTTCCTTTCCCTTCGCTTTCCTTTTTTCCCCTTCCTCTCCATTCTTCCTTTTTTTTTTTTTCCTATCCCTTTCCCCTTTTCCCGTCCGCCTCCCCCCCTCCTCCCATATATCCCCTTCCCCCTCCTCCTCTTCCCTCTTCCCTCTTCCCTCTTCTCCTTCCCATTTCTCTTTTTTCCATTTCCCTTATTCTTTCCCTTTCCCCTTCCCCTTCTTCCTCTCCCCTTTTCCCTCTCCTCCCTTTCGCCTCCCCATTCCCTTATCCTTTCCCCTTTCCCCTCTCCAGCAGTTCATCTTCCATCTCTGTTTTTTTTAGTTCAGTCTAATTCCACGAATTCGCCTTCATCGCCTTATCTCTCTCTCTCTCTCTCTCTCTCTCTCCCTCCCCCTCTCTCCTCTCTCTCTCTCTCCTCTCTCTCTCTCTCTCTCTCCCCCTTTTCTCCCCTCTCTCTCTCCCCTCTCTCTCTCTTCTCTCCCCTCTCCCTCTCTCCTCGCTCTCTCTCTCTCTCTCTCTCTCTCTCTCTCTCTCTCTCTCTCTCTTCCCTCTCTCTCTCCTCTCTCTCTCTCTCTCTCTCTCTGTATATATTATATATATAATTTTTAAAATATATATATATATATATATATATATATATATATATACATACACACACACACACACACACATATTTGTGTGTGTGTTGTACATTTATTTCCCTCCCAGTTCCTCCCTTCTGTCCGTCTTTTTGATGCTCTCGCCACGCCCCCCGAGGCCCTTACTCACGCACCTCTAATAAAATTATTCTACCCTGACATTATATGAAACCAAAAATACCCTTCGTCATTTTTGGAATCAGATTTGACACGAAATAGTGTAATGGCCTCGTGATTTTAGGTTATAAATGTCATTATTCCACTTTTAACTGCCATGGCAAGCATATTTTGGTTATCCGTCAGTACTTCCGATTAATAGGGATATTTTTACTTGATTCCTTTTATTTGGGTTTTTATTATCATTATTTTATTCTCATCTTCCTTCTCCCACTCTTGTGCTTCCACTTTCTTCTTTGCCACACTTCTCTTCCTCTTCTTTTTCCCCTTCTCTTCTTCCTTCTCCTCCTCCTCCTCTTCCTCCTCCTCCTTCTCCTTTTCCTCCTCCTCCTCCTCCTCCTCCTCCTCCTCTTCTTCTCCCTCTCCCTCCTCCTCCTCTTCTTCCTCCACCTCCTCCTCCTCCTCCTCCTCCTCCAATGGGCTGTACACACATCAATTAATATACAGGGAACCGGACGCTGTGCGAGAGAGAAATGAAGCTTCTATACGTTCACGGTAATTAACACAGGCAAAGGAACCTTCCTCGTATCGCAGAAAGCGTCCCGGGACTTTGTTTACGTTACAGACTGTTTCGTTCTGGGCGCCGAGGGTTTGATTCGAGGCGAAGGCGAGGCTCGGGCGTGACGGCAAATTGCCCTGTAGCGGTGTTCGCGGGTCCGGGGTGTTCTTGTGGGGTGAGGGGGGTAGGGGGAGAGAGTGGGGAGTGTGGGTGAGGGTTTGTCTCTCTCTCTCACTTTCTCTTTGTTTTCTCTTTCTCTGTCTCTGTTTGTCCCTGTATCTCTCTCTCTCTCTCTCTCTCTCTCTCTCTCTCTCTCTCTCTCTCTCTCTCTCGCGGGGTCATCTCCATCCCTCTTTTTCTCTCTCTCTCTCTCTCTCTCTCTCTCTCTCTTTCGCTCTCTGTCTATCTACCTTTCATTCTCTCCCAACTCTCTTTCTCTTTTTCTCTCTTTTCGCTTAATCGTAAGAAGAAAAAGAAAAGAAAAGAAAAGAAAAGAAAAAGAAAAACTAAGAAAAAAAAGAAAAAAAGAAAAACAAAGAGAAAACAAAGAAAAAAGAAAGAAAGAAAAAAAAAAGGTCAAGTAATTAATTCATGTATTCATAAACCACCATGGCGGAGGAATTACCAGATATCACCGCATACGAAATTGTAATTTTAAAATGCTCTAGCTAACCGCGCGACACACGCCTTTGTGGATTGTGGTGTACAGTGTCATCGGGATGACTGTTGGCGTCTTGATGATACTTGGAGGAGGAGAAGGAGAAGGGGGAAGGAGGGAGGGTGCGAGGAAAGGGGGAGAGGAAAGAAGACGAATGGGGGAGAGGGAAGGGAGAGGAAAGAGGAAGAGGGAAAGTTAGGGGAAAGAAGAGAGGAAGGAAGCGGGGATGGGGGGAGGAGGAGGAGGAAGAGAAGGAGGAAGGAAGGGAAGGGATAAAGGAAGTAGAGAGAAGGGAAGGGAAAGGAAAGAGGGAGAGAGATAAGGAGAAGAGAGGAAGGAAAAATGAGAGAAGCGAAGCAAGAGGGAGAGGAAGTGAAGAAAGAAAAGAGAGAGGAAGGAAAGAAGAAAGGGGGAGAGGAAGTGAAGAAAGAGGAGAGAGAGGAAGGGAAAAAGGAAGAGAGAGAGAGAAAGGGATAAAGGGAAGAGGGCGAGGGACGCTGGAAAGAAGCGGAGGAGGCGGGACGGAGAGCAGTGGGCGGGGAGGGCACTGCGGGCGGGGAGAAGCGCATTACGATGATCTCCGGGACAAGCGACCCAAGGCGGAGGTTTTGCATGTCAAACGAAGCCGAATTATTGGGGAGTTTCGTGGCCGACTTTCGCCCTCGGAGGGAGCGGCTGAAATGGCCTTCCGGGGGAGGTCTCCAGGGAGGGGCAGGGAGGGGTAGAGGGAGAGAGGGAGAGAGAGAGAGAGGGAGAGAGAGAGAGAGAGAGAGAGAGAGAGGAGAGAGAGAGAGAGAGAGAGAGAGCGAGAGAGAGAGAGAGAGCGAGAGAGAGAACGAGATAGAAGGAAATAATTACAGAGAGAAAGAGATAGAAGGAGTCAGAGACAGAATGGGAGAGAAAGACTGCACACCCCCCCCCCCCCAGCGACCTTCTGATTCGTGATAAGAGGCGCCGGCCGTTGTAACTGTTGCTTTTATATTTATGGCTCCGGAGGGTAATTGAAAATCTGTTCAGGCCGGAAAAGAACGAGTGCGAAAAGGGAGGGAGGGAGGGAGGGAGGGAGGGAGGGAAGGAGGGAGGGAAAGAGGGAGTGTGGGGAAGACGGAGGGATGGAAGGAGGGAAGGAGGGTGGGAGAGAAGGAGGGGGAAGAAGGGAGGGAAGGAGGGAAGGACTGAAGAAATGTAGGGATGGAAGGAGGGAAGGAGGGACAGGAGGAGAGAAGGAAGAAAGTGCGGGATTGGGAGGAAGAAAGGCAGGGATAACAGAAGATAGAAAGCGAGCAAGAAATGACTGAAGGAGAGGAAGAAGCAAGGGAGAGACGGACAGAATGACGACGAAATGAGGGGATGAAAGAAGCGAGATTACGATGAGTAATGAGTAATTATTCATGATGAAGAACCTTCGTGATTATCACTCATAAAGGGATGCATTTCACCCGAACGCCCAGTTGGGACGCTTAGTGAGGAGGAAAAGGTGGAGGAAGACGCGCTCTCTCTCTCTCCCTCTCTCTCCCTCTTCTCTCTCTCTCTCTCTCTCTCTCTCTCTCTCTCTCCCTCTGCTCTCCCTCTCCTCTCCCTCTCCTCCTCTCTCTCTCTCACTCGCTCTCTCTCTCATCTCTCATCTCTCTCTCTCTCTCTCTCTCCTCTCTCTTCTCTCCGTCTCGTCTCTCCTCTATCTCTCTCTCTCTCTCTCTCTGCCCTCTCTTCTCTCTCTCTCTCTCTCTCTCTCTCTCTCTCTCTTTCACTCTCATCTTCCCCTTTCCCCCTCTCCCTCCCTATCCCCTTCCCCTCCTTATCCCCCTCCCCCTCCCTCTCCCCCTCCCTCGCATTCCTCCCAACCTCCTTTGTTTCTTAGTAGAATCGAGTTCCGTTGGCCCTTCTGGTGCTGACCTCCGCTGCCCGTCCAAGGTGACCCGAGATGAAATGCGCTTGGGGGGCACGATTCCCTGCCTCGTGCTGACCTCGAGCTGCTGACACCTGACTTACCTGCGCGTCGACTCGTCCGATAGACTGAGGGGGTCGCGCGGCGTTGCAGGGAAGGGGAGACGATTCTATTTCTGGCTCCGTCGTCTCTCTCTCTCTGTCTTCTGTCTCTCTGGCTGGTGCTGCGCCGTCTGTCTGTCTTTCTCCGTTTCTCTGTCTTTGTCTCTGTTTCTGTCATTGTCTCTGTCTCTCTGCCTCTCTCTCTCTCTCTCTCTCTCTCTCTCTCTCTCTCTCTCTCTCTCTCTCTCTCTCTCTCCTCTCTCTCTCTCTCTCTCTCTCCCTCTCTCTCCCTCTCCCTCTCTCTCCTCATGCATCTTTCGTCGGTCCTCGTTCGGGTCACGTGACTTCGGTCGAAAGGTCACTCGGTCCTAAGAATAAGACGCTGATGATGAATTGAGATTGCAAAGTGAAATTATGCAACGATGAATGGGGTGGATTCGATGAATGGATGAATGGATAGATGGATGAATGAATGGATGAAGGTGAAGGTGAAGGGAAGAGACATGTAAATGCGCGCGAATTCTGGCGATCCCTTTGTAATGAGAGCTTTTGATCTTGGGAAAATACAGAGCAGTAGAATGAGAATGAAGGATAAATATGAATGCGATGGACAAATGCGAAATTTGGGAAAAGAAAGAATGAAAGAGGAGAAGGGGGAGGGGGAGAAAGAGGAGGAGGAGGAGGAGGAAGAGGAAGAAGAGGAGGAGGAGGAGGAGGAGGAGGAGGAGGAGGAGGAAGAAGAAGAGGAAGAAGAGGAGGAGGAGGAGGAGGAGGAGGAGGAAGAAGAGGAGGAAGAGGAGAAAGAGGAGGAGGAAGAAGAGAGGAAGGAGGATGATGAAAATTAAAAGGGTGAATTGGAGGAGAAAGAGGAGCAAAAAGAAAAAGAATAATAAAAGGAGGATGGAGAAGCATAGGAGAATAAAGAAAGAAGAGGAGACAGAGTTGAAGAAAGCGAGTGACAGAGGAAAGCGAAGAGGAAAAAGGAAAGCGAAACAGTGACACAAACAACCCACAAACGACACCGCCTCGAAGGTCAGACTGGGTCATTTTCTCCTTGTTTTTAAAAGGTCAAGCTGCACACTCGCTGCCTCGCGTCCATCCGGGAGTTTGGGTCACTTATGTCACCTAGGTCATTGCAGGTCATTTGCATGCAAGCTGCAATTTTCCGTCGGGTGTGAAATAGTCAGACAGATCGGTTCGCAATAAGAGCAGAGTTTTGCAATTATAGAGTGCAGAAAAGACCTGAAAAAAGGTGATTATGAAAAGGGGTTGAAAATGTGACGTCAAATGAGAGACAGATTGATAGAAGGCTGATATGCATATATCGAGGCAGATAGATAGATAGATAGATAGATAGATAGATAGATAGATAGATAGATAGATAGATAGATAGACAGATAGATAAATAGATAGATAGATAGGCAGATAGATAGACAGATAGATAGATAGATAGATAGATAGATAGATTGATAGAAAGAGAGAGAGAGAGAGAGAGAGAGAGAGAGAGAGAGAGAGAGAGAGAGAGAGAGAGAGAGAGAGAGAGAGAGAGAGAGAGAGAGAGAGAGAGAGAGAGTGGGGGGAGGGAGAGAGAGAGCTGGATAAATGAAGAGAAAGGCACAAAGAGACAAACAGACAGCGAGAGGGAAAGGCCAGTAGTCACTACAATGGGTCTGAGTCAGCGTGCGATGTAGCAGGGCGAGCTGACATATTTGCTGACGGCGCGACGGGCGATGCCAAAGCAAGATGGCTTGGGCATGGGTATGCGGGGGGGGGGACTCCCATTTCCCTTGAGTGAATGGGCAATGGGCAATGGGGAGGTTAAGGGGGGGGGCAGCAAGGGGGAGACGAGGGATGGCCGTTGGCTAAATTTATCTCGGCGTCAGCGTTTCGTCAGCACAACAAAGCGCGGGGTTGTCAGCTGGTACGGAGCTCGAAGGGGTGTCATCCGTTCTGCACCGTTCTGCATTGTGTTTGTGGTTCTATGGGTGTGGGAGGGAGTGAGAGCGAACGAAAGAGTGAGAGATAGAGAGAAAGCGATGTATGTATATGTATAAACACACACACACACACACACACATACACACACACACACACACACACACACACACACACACACATATATATATATATATATATTATAATATATAAATATATATATATATATATATCATATACATATATATATATTATATATATATCTATATATATATTATATATATATATATATATATATATATATATATATATATATATATATATATATATATATATATATATATATATATATATAGACACATACACACACACACACATTTGTCCGTATGTATTATCCCAAAACACAAAGAACGACCGTATCATTGATCACTTAACATAATGACCCGTATACGGCAGAGGAAAGCGAGAGCAAAGGCACGCGTTCTTTGCCAAGCTCCCCATTGTTCGAGAAGCTATATTGTTTCTTGTTCTGTTCATCCTCCTCAAAACTGTTCTTGAACTTCTGCTTATTGGCATATCAATATTCATAAGTCCATTTTGTATTCACGTACATGTTAAAAACCAGGGTCAAAAAGTTAATGCAAATAAGATGCAAGCGGTCTTATCTGTATGATATGAAATTATATTACGTAATCATCTCAACAGAAGGAAGAGTTATTATGGAACGAAAATACGCAGGTGATTTTAATAATATAACTGATACTAAAAAAAAAAAATAGTAAGCTATGTTTTTTTTTTATCTGCGGAACATATCACAGGGAAAGATAAGAGTGAAAAAGGAAGAGAAGTAAATTGGCAAAAAAAAAAAAAAGATAATTAATTAAAAAATAAAGATGAGAAAAAAGGGGGTAACATAAAAACGAAAAAGGGAATTAGAAGAAAAAGAAGAGAGAGAGGGAAGAAAGACAAAAGGGAAGTGTCCCGTCGTTTTGGTTATTGAAAGGTTAATGATAAGCCATTAACCTTTATTACAAAATATTCTTAAGGTCGCTAAAATATTACCGGTTTCTCCTTTGTTTTGATTTTCCTTCTGCTTCCCATTTCTTTTTCTGTTGTCAATCCTTCCATTTTTCCCTTCCATTCTCGCCTTTTATTGATCGGTTGTTGTGCTATTTTTCTTTCTCTTTGTTTTAATCTATGTCTCTGTCTCTGTTTCTGCCTCTCTCTTCTCTCTCTCTCTCTCTCTCTCTCTCTCTCTCTCTCTCTCTCTCTCTCTCTCTCTCTCTCTCTCTCTCTCTCTCTGTCTCTGTCTCTCTCTCTCTCCCTCCCTCCTCCCTCTCTCTCTCCTCCCCCCTCCTCTCCTCTCTCTCTCTCGCTCTCGCTCTCGCTCTCCGCCTGTCAGCCGAGGAATCTGTCGCTGGCGTCTCGTCTGGCTTTCACTGGCGATCAAAGCTGCGCCGGAGGGAGGGCGTTCGATGCCGCTCAGGGGATACGGACGCAAGATATTTTCCCGATTATAAACTGAAATAAAAAAAGAGAGAAAAAAGGAAAAAATGAAGAAAAAAGGAAGAAAGAAAAAAGATAGACTGGCATATGACAGCGTCTGGAATGGGGGCGGTCACTTTCGATCTTCTTTTGTTTTGTACACCTGCGCCAGGTAAGTCGGTCAGGCGCACATCGGCGGCGCGACCTCTGCTACAGCTCGTTCCGTCCGCTCTCTTTCTCTCTTTCTCTCTGTATTTTTCTCTCTCTTTCTCTTATTGTATTTTCTCTCTCTCTCCTCTCTCTCTCTCTCTCTCTCTCTCTCGCTATCTCTTTCTCTCTTGGTCCCTCTATCCCTCCTTCTTTCCCTCTCTCCTTCCCTCCCTTCCTCTCTCCCTCTCTCCCTTCCCCCTTTCTCTCTCTTATCCCCCTCCTCTATCTCTTTCTCTCCACCTCCCTTCCTCTCTTGTTGTTTAACAGTTCCCTTTCTCTCCTTCGTGTTTTCTTGTTATCGTTCGCGAATTCTGAACTGCTCGTCCAAAATATCCCGGAGGTATTTCGGGCTCAGCTTTTAAACAATTCAGGGCCAATTGACAAGCTAATCTTAGTCACTGCTCACAAGAAAGGTAGATTCCGTTTCTTTTTATATATATATATATATTTTTTTTTTTTTATTTATCTACTATAATTTTTATTTTCTATCGTTTTTTTTTTTTTTCTAACTCCTGTATGATAATAAGCTCCGATTTGACTTTTATTTATTCCTTTTATATATTTGTATTTTCTTTTAAATCCATCATTTGTCGTGCTTGCGAGACTAGGATTGGCCGCTTAATGTCAAGGGTTTGGACCTCGGGTTTAAAAAAAAAAAGGAAGCGAAAAGTAGAAGTATAATAATAATAATAATAATAATAGTAATAATAATAATAATGATAATAATAATAATAATAATAATAATGATAATAATAATAATAACAATAATAATAATAATAATGATAATAATAATGATAATAATAATGATAATAATAATAATAATAATAATAATAATAATAATAATAATAATAATAATAATAACAATAATAATAATATTGATGGAAATACAACCAATGGATTGATAATTTAAGGTGTCACGAAGTCAGAATGTTTCGAAAGAATTTATAAAGATATTGCAGTGTAAATAATTGAAAAGATATCCAGGGTAAAGTTATGAAATGTGTTGTGACGGAGGGGTAATAAGTATAAAAATAAAGGAAAGTTTTTATATAAAGTAGAAAGTATAACAGAGTGATAAAAAAAAGCGAGCCACGTGGCTATTACTCAATATCATTTCTAATTAAATAGAGTGGTCTGAACATTACTTTATTTATTACGATAAAAAAAAAAACAGTTGGAAATATTCAGAAAAATAAAAGAAATCACTGGAATTCCTTCATTTAAAAAAATCTACTGAAACATTCATTTCACTTTGACGGTAATAACCCACTGACTTTAATCGATTTAAGACAGTTCCTCAAGATATTCCATTTGTAACTTGAGCCGTCTTTGGCAGGCGCCTTGCAACAGTGATTTAGCAATAATGATAAACGCAGTCGAGATACTTGCAAACATCAATATCGCAATGCAACATGATGAAACCCTGTGGTGCAATTCATCAAGCGATTTCCACTTGTTCTTGATGACATCTCGCGAATGTTCTCGATGTCAAGTGGTCTGCGTGCGGACGTCGCTATTCCTTTGGCGTCTGGCAAGGGCGCGCGATCTCCTTCTCGCTTGATCTCGCTTGATTCTGTGTGTTCTCGTAAGTTCGCGCTCGATCTCGTTTCTTCTCGCAGGGTCTCGCCTGATATCGCTTGCTCTCGCAAGTTCTCGCAGAATTCCGCTTGATATCGTTCGTTCCCCCTCTTCCTTTCTTTAACCCCCCCTCTCCTTTTCCTTCATGCTTCTGTTATTTGCTGATAGATTCATTACCTGTTTTGTTTTCTTCTTTTCTCCCGTGAAATATCGCACGCATTCAATGTGAGAAATGCCAACATATCCCGACGAATATACCATATACGTTCTGTGTAGACGGACTGCATACTAAATATTACGAGAGGCAGAAATACCACATATTGCGACGGAGATGCTACATATCCCCTATGTGGACGGACTACATGCCCTCCATGTGCTTGTACTTTTTCTTCCTGCCTTTCTTTTTTTGTGGAAATATTGCATTCCGACCTTGCACCGCTGCTTGCGAACAAAGCGGGGTATTCTTGTCCTTGGGTGTGTGGGTGGCGGGGGGGGGGGGGAGGGGGAGGCATTCCACGTATTCTTCAGCTTTGGTTTTCCTTTATTTGTGCGGCTTTTTTTTCTCTCGTTCTTTATTACTTTAAACCTTCTTTGGTGTATTTGTTTCTCCTTTCGGCTGTTTTGTGCTTTGATTACCTTTTTGTTATCATTATCATTATGGTTATTATTATTAATGGTATTATTATTATTATTATTATTATTATTATTATAGTAGTAGTAGTAGTAGTAGTAGTAGTAGTAGCAGTATCATTATCATTATTATCATTATTATTATTATTATTATTATCATTGTTATCATTATTATTTTTTTTATTATCATTATTATTATCATTATGAATCATTATTATCACTCTATTATTCTTATCAAATAATAAGTGTTATCATCGTCATCATTATCCTCACAAAATCATTATATCTATAACAGTCGTCGCTATCGTTATCATTGTAATTACTATTTTTATCACTGTTATCATCATTATCCTCACCCTCAATTAGTTTCTCCGCATTCCTATAACTCGATATTTAACAAGTTTATGGCTTAATTAAAGATAATGGGAGGCCTCTTCCATTCCTCGGTCTAGTTTTCCAAAAGGCTAAAAATACTACGTTGGGCGAAAAAGTCTATGGTCAACACACGCCAATTTTCAACTTACTCTGGGATTAGCCCCATGAAACTTGAGGGGAAATTATTATTCTCATTATTATTACTATGATTATTGTTATTGTTATTATTAATATTAATATTAATATTATTATTATTATTATTATTATCATTATTATCATTATCATTATTATTGTTATTATTATTATTATTTTTTAATTATCATTATTATTATTATTATTATCATTATTATTATTATCATCATTATTATTATTATTATTATTATTATCATTGTTATTGTTATAACATTTTAGACTAATTATTTCAAGACTGATTACACGTTACGTGAATTACTGTATGTTCATCGCCACTGCTATTACTGCCAGACACTGACAGTTGCATAATATCTTTTTCCTTTTCGCTTTCCATTTATTCGTGGTCTTTGTTTCTTCGTTCTCCTTGTTTATCCTTTTCCCCTTTTCTTTTTTTACTTTCTTTGACTTTTCGTTCCCTTATGATCGTGTCCTTATTGTGTATTTCAGTTTGATATATCTATTGCTTGTACGTCTCGATATGACCTCGATCTCCGTCTTCATGTATACACTTATACTATATCTATTTATCTCTATGTATATCTATCAATCTCTCTATCTATCTACACCTATATATATCAATCTCTCTATCTATCTACCTCTATGTCTATCCATCTATCTATCTTCTCTTTCTTTCCTTTTACTCTCTCTCTCTCTCTCTCTTTCCTTCTTGCCCTCCCATCCTTCCACCATCTTTGAGTTTATTCGATAAGTTTCTTTTTATCTCTTTCACACGCCTCCCCCCTTCCCCCCGCCCCCTTCCCTCTTCCTCCTCTTCCCACCTTCCCCTTCTCCCTCCCCCCCTTTCCTCCCTTCCTCTCTCCCCCCTTTCCCCCTCCCGCTCAAGTGTCTCATCAGGAGCTGACGAGACACCTCCTTCCCACTTCTCTCCTTCCCCCCGCCCCCCATCCCCCTTCAAGCTCCCCTTCCTCCTTCCCTTTCCCCCTTCAAGTGTCTCATCGGCCCTTCTTTCTTCCCCCTTCTCCCATCCTCCACCCCCTTCCCCCTTCCCCTTTCCCCCTCCCCTTCCTTCCCCCTTCAAGTGTCTCATCAGCCCCGTCGCTTCGGCCGCGAATGTCGTCCAGCGCGTTGGAAGTCGTCAATTTCGTCCCGGGAGAGCGAGCGGAGGGCGGCCGCGGCTCCTCTGTCTTCGGCATTCATTCCCGGCGGAGGAGAAGCCGCTTGGCCGGTTCCTTTGTGCGGCGGAGGCGGACTCGCTCTCTTCAGCGGCGCCGCCCGACCCTCGACCTCTGCCTGGGGAGGGGGTCGCTCTCGGGGTGGGGGCAGGGGTGGGAGGGGGAGGGGAAGGGAGTGTTGGGGTGTGCAGGTGGGAGGAGGAAGGGGGTACGGGGTGGGTCTAGTGTATTTTGGAATCCGTTTTTTCTTTTCTTTTTCTTTTTTTTCATCTTGTTTTTTTCTTTTTTTATTTCCCTTCTCGTTCTCCCTACTCTTTTTACCGTCTTTACCTCTGTCATCATCAACTTATACCTTCCTTTTTATTCTCGTTCTTGCATATTATTCTGCTTTTCATTTTTTCTTAATCTTTCTTCTCTCCTCCTCTTCTTACTTCTTCCTTATCATCATCGTTATCACATTCCTCCCATTCCCGTGGAAAGTAACTATAACACTGAATTACACGAAATAATTCTCACGGGTCGTGTACTAATATTTTAGTATTATTGCTCATGTATTTCATAAAAACACAGTTATCCGTAAAATAGATGACAATAGATTATTATGGCTTTGGGTAACTAATACAAATTTAGGTTGTTTAAAATCACGTAACTCACTGCATAACTCATTATTATTATCAATAATAATATTAGCTGTAGTAATAGCAGTAGCAGAAGTAGTAGTAGTAGTAGTGGAAGTAGTAGTAGTATTGTTAATAGTAGTAGTGTCAGTAATAGATGTAGCAGTACTATAATATAACAATATAGTAATAGTAGTAGTAAAGTAGCATAATGTCAGTAGTACTAGCACTGGTTAAGGCTTCCGAGATTTTCCAAAACGAAGCGAGGGTCGTTTCGCGACGACGCATCCGGGCCATCAGCAGAAGTGGCGCGACGCCTGATTATCACGGCGACGGCTGATAATAAAGCGAGCGAAGAGAAATGGACATCGTTCTCGAGTGACTACTAGTTTTACTTTATTTTTTTTCTCTCGTCCTTTTCCTCTTTCTTTTTTTCGCTTGCTTTACATTTCTTTCATTTCTTTTCTCTTGCCTACCTTCTTTTTTAATACGCCCTGTCTTATCATATATATATATATATATATATATATATATATATATATATATATATATATATATATATATATATATATATAAAAGATATATAATATATTTTTATATATATATATATATATATATATTTAATTATATATAATCTATTCTTGTCTACCTACTATCTCTCTCTCTCTCTCTCTCTCTCTCTCTCTCTCTCTCCCCTCCTCTCTCCCTCTCTCCCTCCCTTTTCTTCCTTTCCCCATCTCCTGCTTCCCTCTTCTGTTTCCCCTCCCTTCTCCCCCCCCTCCCCCTTTCACACACATACAAACACACACACGCATTCCTTGCAAGAATGGTGTTATTGACTTCAGGCTCGTCCTTGAGGGTCGAGTGTCGGCATCACATGTCGAGTCGGTCGAGGTCGTCGACGTGGGGGGGGTGGGGGTGGAATGAGGGGAGGGGGATGGAGAGGGAGGGGAAAAGTCTGTCCTTGAAGGGGCGAGAGGAAAGGAGAGGAAGGACGAGAGGTGAAGAAGGGGGGGGGGGCAGGGAAGAGGGGAGAGGACCCCGGAGTCTTTGCGTTCATTAACGTCTCGAGCAGCGCGATCTGACCCTCTTCTGACATTTAGACAGTATTTGAATCCTCAGCATGGCCCCTCGCTCGTTCCTTATTCGCTTTCACTCGCTCTTCACTCGTCCCTCATTTGTCCCTCATTCGTCCTTCTCTCGCTCTCATTAGCTCTCACTCGTTCTCATTCGTCCCTCATTCCTATCTCACTCTTTCCTCACTCTTCCTTCACTCGCCCCTCTCTCGAATACCGTGAGTTCGTCAGGAACTTTCCCCTTTGCATCTCACAGCGAACTTCTGAACCTTCAGCTCAGATCGCCTGAACCTCGAACACCTGTTTACAGAAGCATGGATACCGTATTTAAGAACATCTTTACTTACAAGAATGAACAGCGCCTGTACTACGCTTGTACTATACGCAGTCGCACACCCAAACACCCACACCCATGCACACTCACACACACACACACACACACACACACACACACACACACACACACACACACACACACACACACGCACGCACACACACAAGCACGCACACACGCACGCACACACACAAGCACGCACACACGCACGCACACACTCGCATACAGATGCGCAGTTACATCTTGTTTCGTGGGAAAGAAATCGGACGCGCATAACTTGTGGGTCAAAGGTCATAGAGGTCAGGCAAATAGTACGGAACTTGACCTCTCAGTGAAGGAAGGGTCATCGTCAATAGTGCTACGTTGATGTTTGACGTTTTTCGAGGCTTATGTTGCATTTCAGCTGTATTAAATGGTCGGTCCTTTAAGATAGTTTGATGATTAATCACATACTAGTTCCTTGTTTCCTTGTTAAATGTTTTTATGGGGACTTTTTAATTCATCCCTACAACACACACACACACACAACACACCACACACATACACACACACACACACACAACACACACACACACACACACACACACACACACACACACACACACACACACACACACACACACACACACACACACACACACACACACACACACACACAGACGCATGCACACGTACACACACACACACACACACAGGCCTCTCCAACCCGGAAGGAGGATTCGAACCGACGACGCAAGCCTTGAATGGGTCTGTCCTGAACGTAGTAACAGAACACACAGCATTTTTTCGCGTCCTCTCCTGCCTGTTACCTCTCCTCTGTTCTTTTCCTTCTCCTCCTCTTTTTCCCTTTTCTTCTCCTTTTCTTTATTTTCTTCTCGTTTTTTAAATTATTATTACTCCCCATTCGTTTATCTTTTTCTCTCTTCTTCTATATCTTTTTCCTTTATTCTTCGTTGAACTGTTTGTTGCGTTTTTTTTCCTCTCTGCTTCCTTGACTGTGTTTCCTTTACTTACCTTCTTTACTTCCCTTCTGCTTGCCTTCTCATTTCTCCTTCTCTCTTCTCTGATTTTTCTTCCTCTTCTTTATCGTCTTATTCCCCCGTCTTTCCCTTCCCACCTTTCGGTGTCATTCTTTCCTTCTCTCCCGAACTAAGAAAAAGCTAAGAAAAAGAAAAAGTACCTCAAACACCGAATTCTTTATCCAATTAAGGTCAAACAAACAAACAAAAATAACAAAAAAGGGACAAAAACAGCAGCTTTATTCCAGGGGTTTAAAAGGAGAGCGAGAGACAAGTCGAGGGGAAAGAGTCTTCCCCTTTTCCAATTAATGGTCATTACTGCCGTTAGAGTTAAAGTTCTTACAACCTCCCTGTGCTAACTCCTTTGCCCTTCGCCCTCCCCTCGCCTCCCCTATCCTCCCCTCACCTCCCCTCTCCTCCCCTCGTCTCCCCTCTCCTCCCCTCGCTTCCCCTATCCTCCCCTCGCCTCGCCTCCTCTCCACTCCTACGGTGGCAACTCTCGCTTCCTTTCCTCTTCCTCTCTTTCTTTCTTTTTTGTTTTCTTCTCTCTCTCTCCCTCTCTCTCTCTCTTTGCCTGTCACTGTCTCTTTTTGTCTGTCTCCCCCTCTTTCTCTCTCTCTCTCTCTCTCTCTGTCTCTCTCTGTCTCTGTCTCTCTCTTCTCTCTCTCTCTCTCTCTCTCTCTCTCTCTCTCTCTCTCTCTCTCTCTCTCTCTCTCTCTCTCCTTTCTCCTTCCTATCCCTCTCCCTCTCTCCCGCTTTCTTTGTCATCCTCCTCTCCCTTGTTCCCCCTTCTCCCCCCCCCCTCCTCCCCCGGCGAAAAAGCTGTGGCGATTAAGGGGGAGGGGGAGGGGGGGGGCAATCGTATTATTTTAACAAGGTAAAGGAGGCGTGGGGGGGAGGGGGGAGGTGCCGACAACGAGGAGGGGATACGCACCAAAAATGGGGGTAGGGGGGGTAATATTAATACCACGCAGGTACCGGAACTTCACAGGGAATTTAGGAGCAACATTAAAAGCCTATTTATAGCGGGAAATCCGATATTTTCCTTGACGAAAATAGACCTCATTTCAGATAGGTCTGTAGCCCCTCTTTTGTGTCTGTGTGACGTCACTCGCCCAGGCTAAAAGAGTGACACCAATTCGAATAAAGTCATTTTTTTCCTACCATCATCAGCCCTTCTTCTTCCTCCTCCTCCTCCCCTGCTGTCTTTTCTAAAACTGAAACATGAGATAAAAAAACGTCACACTGCTCGATCGCTTCGCCCGTTATTAATGGCGCTGAAATATCAAAGACGCTGATGCTAATGCTATCACTTTTGCTCCGGGCAAGAAAGGCTCCGAAGTTCGCCGTCAGGGACGAATTCTGAATGTGTTGCGTGCGTATGTATGCATATAAATATGTGTGTGTGTGTGTGTGTGTGTGTGTCTACATATATATATATATATATTTATATATATATATATATATATATATATATATATATATAATATATATATATATATATATATATTATATTATATATTATATATATATATATATATATATATATATATATATATATATATATATATATATATATATCTACTATCTATCTATATCTAATTGCAGTCTATGTTTTGTTGTTTGTGTTTTAGTGTGTGTGTGTGTGTGTGTGTGTTGTGTGTGTGTTGTGTGTGTTGTGTGGTGTGTGTGATATGTGTGTGTTGTGTGATTGTTGTATGTTTATAGTATATATATATATATATATATATATATATATATATATATTATATATATATATATATATATATATATATACATATATATATAATATATATATATATATATATATATATATATAAAATATATATATATATATATATATATATATATATATATATATATACATACAGAGGGAGAGAGTGAGAGAAGGAACGAGAAAGAGAGAGAAAGATTGAATGACAGGCATATAAGCATATAAATAGACAGATATATGAATTGCTAGGATATTCTATAGAACGTTACACACAAACGCGTTTTCATGGAATTTTATTGCTTACGGAATGTTAATGGTTTGCTCGTAGAAAGTCCTCATAGATTTTTAAGGGTAACAGGCCTATGGGAAATTTTATAGGCTTATAACGCACAAAAAAAGAGAACGCCTGGAGTCAAAACGAGATGAGATTAATGACTTAAAAAAAACGTAAGAAAAAGGTTAATAAAAGAAAGTAAGGATAAAAGGGAAGGAAATGAAAACAAAGGATAAGCCTGATCTAGTTGCAAGGGCGTCAGCAGAGGAAGAGGAAAGAAGGAAACGTCAGCAGGTATCCTGACTCTTCGGGGCTGACAGAAGCGCATTGACAGAGCTCCAAGTGTGATGGCTACCAGGTTGTATTGTCCAACAAGCGCCGCCATTGCCTGACGTTGCGCATCCCGACGCTCGCTTGTCAACAGCCGTTCACACGCTGCCCGCCTTGCCGACTCGGATTCTCGAAGTTTTGCTTTTGTTCGTATGGGCATAACCCTAGATAGTACTGTCATGCCATTTTGATCGTTAACGCAATTTAATCCAAATCAACGGGGTTCTGTCTTTTATCAAAGGAGAAAGAATTGTTGCTCTTGTCGTGGCAAGGGTCGCATGCACGCCGTTGACCCGCCAAAATTATCTATGAATATCAGCAACATCCGTCAGCAACAAAGGCTTTTATTACATTGTACATTTCTTTTCTCAAATACCAAATATGATACCATGCAAGCGATGTTAAACGCATAAGAATCAAATAACTATATATTATATCCTGAATTACATTTTTTGGATAAATTTATTACCTTATGCTACTAATGCT
The DNA here is from genome assembly GCF_015228065.2 of Penaeus monodon. Classification (NCBI taxonomy): domain Eukaryota; kingdom Metazoa; phylum Arthropoda; class Malacostraca; order Decapoda; family Penaeidae; genus Penaeus; species Penaeus monodon. Next base: position 57,171,872 of record NC_051391.1, read on the forward strand.
TATCAACATTAATTAATCATTATCATTTATCCACAATTATAATGTGATATTTAGTTGGATGTATCATTCATACATTTATTCGTTAAACAGATTTACTTTATGTAATCACAGTAGCCTAGAATGTATGAAAAAAAAGCATAATTTAATTACAATAACCCAGATTATACGAAAAAAAAAAGAAAGAACAATAAAATCACGAAATGTAGGGACAGAAAGTGTGTCATCAGGACAGCGGCCTCGATCGTCCTGGGGAATTAAGCAGGAGTTATGGCGCGTCTTTGCGGCGGCGGCAATTAAAACGCAGGTGCCACTCCGCCCGGGTGCCGCCCGTGCTAGGGGCGGGGCGGCACCCGGGCCATTATCTTCCCCGGCCTTGATGGAAGGAGGGGGAGGGGGAGAGGGGGACTCCATCCCCTCCTCCCCCCTCCCTCCCCCTAGCCTTCCCTCTTGCTACGCTCCCCAAGCAACGTGGGAAGGGGGAGGAGGGGAGGGGGGGAGGGGAACGCAGCTCCTTATTTTGGGAGGAAGGAGGGGGAAGGGGGAGATAAGGGGGTAGGGGGACGAAGGAGGGAGGGGGAGCTCTGTGATTTCCCTTCTTCATCACGATGGCCTCCTTAGTAACCCCCCCCCCCCCCGCCGACCACGCACGCCGTTGAAGGGAAAATGGAAATTAATGGGAGGAATATACAGCAGAGTGTGTTTATCCTGACGCACACAAGGAACTCGTTAAATAGCCTACCTTTGTGTGTGTACATATATATATATATATTATATATATTATATAGATATATATATAAT
>NC_051391.1:57180169-57182669 GCF_015228065.2 Penaeus monodon
TGACATTTTATCACAATTATATATATATATATATATTATATATATATATATATATATATATATATATCTTCCTGTCTTTATTACCTTTTTCCTCTCCTCCTATGATTATCTTATCCTCTCTTCCTTTCCCGCTGTTCCTCCATCTCCTTTATCTCCCTCTCTCTCTCTATCCTATTTTTTCTTTATTTTCTCCCCCCCCCCTCCCGTGTTCTCTTACAAGTGTCACCTTCAGTCAATAAAAAATCCTTCTTCAATTTCCTCTTCTTTTTCCTTCTTTCTACTTCCGCTTTCTTGCTTTTTTGTTGTTGTTGTTGTTGTTGTTTTGTCTGTGGGGGTATTTTTGTTTTTCCCTTTGTTTGTCTTTCTCCACTTTATTTATTTATTTTTACTTATTTCTTTAATTTCTATTATGTTTATATTTATTTCTATCATATTTATTGTTATTTAACTTTTTTTTCTCTCTTTTCTCTTGTATTCTTGTCTTGACGCTTATTCCTGCGTTATTTCTTCCTCTTGTTATGTTTTCTCCACTTTCACTTCCTCTTTTCGTTTTTCTTCCTTTTTACTTTGTCTTCTTGTCTTCCTACTTTTTGCTTATCTCACTATCTTCCTATTCCTATTTCACCCATTCTCTCTTGGTCACTATCCATTTCTCTCTCTGTTTTGCTTTTATTTCAGCTCTCTCTCTATCTATATATATATAAATATATAGAAAGATAGATAGATAGACAGATAGATAGATAGACAGAGAGAGTGGGGGGAGGGAAGATGAGGAGGGAGGAAAGGATGAAGGGACTCTCTCTCTCTCTCTCTCTTCTCTCTCTCTCTCTCTCTCTCTCTCTCTCTCTCTCTCTCTCTCTCTCTCTCTCTCTCTCTCTCTCTCTCTCTCTTCCACATCTTCCCTTATTTTCCTGTGTGTGTGTTTTTTTTTTTTTTTATCTTAGTCCCTTACCCTCCCTTTAGGGAGGGTTACATGTTGATGTAAAATGCATAAAGACGGAAAGTTTCATCCTCCCGAAACCTAATCTCTCTCTCTCTTCTCTCTCTCTCTCTCTCTCTCTCTCTCTCTCTCTCTCTCTCTCTCTCTCTCTCTCTCTCTCTCTCTCTCTCTCTCCCTCCCTCCTCTCTCTCTCTCTCTCTCTCTCTCTCTCTCTCTCTCTCTCTCTAAATGTATAAAGCCGTCAGCCAAATCCTCCGCGAGACTAAGCTCCTTACTCTCCTTCTCTCCTGCAGAAGGCGTCCCTCGACAGTACCAAAAATCTGCAACAGATCCTGCGCTCCTTCCCGCTGGTGGTGGGCGGCCATGTGCCTCCCCCGTCCTCCAGCAGCCCCTACGACGTGTGGAGGAGCTTCCAGGAGGGCGTGGAGGGGGACCATCGACCCCTCAGCGGCGGTAGCGGGGGCGGGGCCGGCGCGGGGGGCGTCCCTCAGGCCCGCCTCCCGGAACTGCCCTTCGGAGAACCCAGACCCAAGAGAGGTGAGTCGCCGGGGCATCCAGGAGGGGGAGGTGTAGCAGTTGTTGTTGTTGTTGTTGTAGCAGCCGTTGTAATTGTTGTTCTTGTATTAGATATAGCGTTAGTAGTCGTGGTACTTCCATAGCTGTAATGACAGGGGATGATTGGTGGCCAGCTATATTCAGGGTGAAATAGCAGCCCGGAGTGTACTTGTTATAGTTATTGCAGTTCGTCGGGGGAGGATTAGAGACATATATTTTTGAGCTGTAGAATTTGTAAAGTAGTTGTTGCTACTGTTGTTGAATTTGCAGTAGACGCCGTCATAGTACTTACTCATAAAGGAAGGAAGAGGTTATACTGTAGTGACTTCTCTTAAGGGATTAACCCCTATGACTTGGCAGCGCCCTCTAGATTCCAAGCCTGTCCCCCGCGCGGAGCAAGGAGTCGGGTATAACAGCTTCCGCTTGGTGTAGAGACACTCGGTAAAAGAGACAGCCGCCCCAGATGCCCGTCGATCCAGTGACGGACCAGGAACGCGTCAGGATCTAGAGGAAGGGCGCAGCCGTCCTGGACACCCGTAGATCCAGTCAAAATCCAGGAGTTCGTCAGCGCAGGTGTCAGTTGCCTGAGAAAGCCGTAGAAGGGCGCCGCCTCCTCGTATATGAAGCCCACGAGGAGGCACGGATCCAGACGGTGCCAGGCAGAGATGGCCATCCTTTGAGGACGAATCAACGGCGCCTCGAGGGCATTGTTGTGTACAAAGCCATGGTTTCCAGAATGGCGTCGTGTGCCCTCGTCTTCTCCGATCCCAACGCCACCACGAGAAAAGGCTTAATGTCTTAAGCCCTTGACCCAGGCTGACCCAACAGGCCTCCGTTGCCACCTCGTCAAGATCTGCAGCCGAGGCGTCTGGGCTGAGCATTATCTTAGTGTGTTGTACCTTTTTCCTTATTAAAACATCATATTGACAGCATTGCCATCTCGGCTGAATCACTTGTGTCTGCCCCGGCTTGCTGGCTCTCGACATCAGCCTTTGTGAGGCTGAC
>NC_051391.1:57232669-57240169 GCF_015228065.2 Penaeus monodon
TGGTCAAAACATCTTTACAGTTATAACCAATACAGCTTTATCAAATATAAATATCGATCTCAATAGAGGCATATTAGAAACCTTAAAGACATTTTAGATTCAGAATTTCATTTCCATAAATATGTAGTTATTCCTACAGAAATATTTTATATCCTAGACAGAGATAAGCACAAACACTTCTACTTGCGAACTCCACAAGCAGCAATATTTGAAAGCATAAGCACAATTAACTTTCAAGAGAATTACATCCCAAAGTTTTGTACATATATGCAAATGTATAAAGGGTCCTGTATCTAAAATTAAACGTACAAACTACGTACAAATTTAATTCTAAAGAGCGGTTACATAAATGAAAGAATCACATAAAGCTGATGGCTGATGTACGCACATAAAACTGGGATACACATCAAACAATACAATGACTGTGATAGCTTTTACCATTACCATCCCTGTGCCAGGAACGAGGGAGGCATTTTAAACGAAGGGGGGGGGGGTAATATAGACATACCCCCGTCCCCCAAAAAAAGAGTACTACAAATCAGATAAGAACAAACACATTCACTTAATATGATCAAGCAATCACCCGAAAAATAAAGTGACGAACTGCCAATGCCTCTTTGATAAGCCAGGCTAACAATACAGTGCTAGTTCCGTTAAAAAGGATTGAGGTTGTTTGTACCTCTGCAGTATACCAAGCTGATTTGCGATGTGAAAGTATGGAGAAACTTTTTTTTTCATTGTTTGCTTTTGTTTGGTGTTTTTACCTCACGACGAGAAGAGAAGTGACGTCTGTTCAGGTGACCAATAAGCTAACGTTTACTTATCTATGTGTTACTGGACTTGCTTGACGAGTCCCCCTCCCTAATTTTGACATATTGTCTGTGTTGCAGAGTAAAATAGTACGATGGATTGTCAGCCGGCAAGAGACCAGTTCGTGATATCAAACAACTAGTTCGATAGACAGCGCGAGAATTAGCATGGAATACAGTTTAGTTATTCTTTTTTCCGCAAACGCTCCCTCAGGAGTCGTTTTCGTCAGAGCCTGCCATTTCCTCCACTCCACCTGCTCGACCCACCTAGCTCCTTCGTCTGCAATTCCTTGGCATCACCGCCGCTCCAGTCTCTTTCTTCCCTAAAACTGTCGTCCTTCGTTTATCTGGAATTTGCATAGCCAGTTCGTTTCGCAGATATCCGCCGAGGTCTTCATCCTGCACTCCCCGATGCACGGAAGAACGCCTATCATTATGGAGGCTACTTCAGAATCTCTCTCTGCCATTGATACCTGTGCCGATCAGGAAGCAAGGTAAGATGAGCATGAAAACAAGACTCTCTCGCTTTATAGAATGAGATATCTTTTACATAAGCATATATAAAAGTTATTCAGTACTGCACCAATAAAGTTAGTTAAGATAACATGTATTAAAGAAGATATGGTGATAAACAGACATATATACTGAAACAGACATATACCAATGTATGAAGCCACATTCTGCCTTCTGTCCGAACATAAGATTACCCTGCAATGAGACCCACCCTGTATACCAGCGATAAAAATAGCAAGGAAGAATACAGTCAGTAGGAAGTCTCGTTACTTGGACTAGACTGTTCCAGCCACTCCCCATTTACGCCGTCCCTTGGCGCTCTGAATGCAGCCGTTGCTTGCCGGAGTATAGTTGGTCTAAGGCACTGCACGCAGGACGACATTGGCCCTGTGCGAGGGGTTTTTCTGCTTTATCTAAGTGCCTTAAAAAAATTCTCCTTTTTTGATACAAGCTCTGAATCTGGATTCAACCATGCTCAACGATTCCTTGTCTGGGCGTCCTCTGTCTCAAACCCATAAACACAAACACGTGTATTTGCATCCTGCCATCTGCAACTAAAACAAACCTTCACGTGGGGGGGAAAAACCTCACCTCTTCGAAAAGAATTAAGCGTCAGAAGCCATTTCATCCCCCAAACCCGTCCCCCGGGAAAGCGGTAAGAGGCCTGAAAAAAATTTCCCCCCTTTTAATGTGAATACCCCTTTCTGGCAATTTTTTCATAACGCCCAAAAAAGTTTTTTCTTTTAAAAAAATTGTTTCGTTTATCTGGAATTCCAAAACCCAAAATTCCCGTTCGCCGAAAAAAATTCCCCCCGGGGCCCACCCTGATCCCGTTTGGAAAGGAAAAAACGATTCATTAGGAAAGGCAACAATTTCCAGAACCCCCCTTTCCCCCCTTCCCTTGAATGCGCCGTTCGGAAAGAAGGGAAGGGATGAGCAAAAACAAAAACTTCCCGTGGGGGAAGGGTTTTTCTGCTTTAAAAATTATTGCTCCCCTAAAATTTCGTAGTTAATTTTGATTAAAAAGAATTTTTTGAATTTCCCGGGCTTTCAAAAGGGGCATTACAAGGACCCTTTCTGGCCTTCTGTCCAAAACATAAAAATTACCCCTTGAAAGAAACCCAAACCATTCCAAGGAAAAAACCCCGGGAGTGGGGGGGAGGGGGAAAGGGTCCCCTTTTTTCCCTTAAAAGATTAGGGTGTTACCCTTTTTAAATTTTTCCCGGAATTTTGGGTTTCTATAATTGCAAAGCCTTTCTTCCAATAAAATTTTTTAAGGGAAAAACCTTGCACCCCGGAAAAAGACTTTTTCCCTTTATGTTTTTTGTTTATTAATTGCTTTAAAAAATTTTTTAATTTTAATTTTAATAAACCATTCCTAATTTTGGGGGGATTAAAGGGGCCAATGTTAAAATTTTGTTTTGGGTTTTTAATTAATAAATACAAAATAAACAAAAATTACACACGTTCCCCCCTTTTGGGGCTTTAACCAAGCCAATTTTCAATTTGGCCAAAGGGTTTTGGGACTTAAAAGGAAAGGAATAAATTTTTTCGGGGGGTAAAAAAAATTAACGTAAGGATTGGGGTTTTTGCAAAACAGAATTTTTTTATTAAAAAATTTATAAGCACTTCAAATTTAAAATTTTAAAAGGGTGTGAAAAAACATCTGAAAAAAATTTTCCCTTTATAGATATTAAAAATCCAGTATATTTAATATTATTAAATTCAAGGTTTAGGGGATTTTTATTTATGGACCCTTTTATTTCCAATAATTTAATTTTATATATATTGAAATAGTATTTTTAATTATAATTCATATGATCCCCTAAAAGACACTTTTCTTTTTTTTAAAAAGGGTTTGATTTTAAAAATTTTTAACTCGGGGAATAAAAATGAAACACAAAGAAATCTGGGGGCCCAATCCCCAAAAACCCCCCCAAAGGTGTGGCCCCATCCCCCCTTAAAAAGGTTCCAGAATTAAATAAAAGATGGCGAAAAAATTTGAAAAAAACCCGGTTAATTTAAAAGTTTTTGGGGTTTTTGGTTTGTTGTTGACCGGAGGAAAAAACCCAAAAGGGTTGTCTGTTTGCTCGATTTTTCCTTTTTTTTTGGGGATTACCCTTTATTTTTTAACCGGGAAAACCCCCATTAATTATTAATATGGGCCCGGGGCCCCCCATGGGGGGTGGCAAATTTTTAGGTTTAATTTGGGGTTGGGGTTTTCCCCAAAAATTTTTCTTTAAGAATATCAAAATGCCTTTAACTGATTTTTATAATTTAAAGGGGGGGGTTTTCCCATGTTTTAAAAACCCGGGGTTTTTCTGGGGGGGAACTTGGGGGAAAGCCCGTGTTGGGGTTTGTGGAAAAAAATTTTTAAAGGTATTTGGGGTTGGGTTGTTTGGTTTTGGGGGGTTGGTTAAAGGTTGAAAAAAAAAGGGGGAGAGGGCCAGTTTTGTGGGGTTTAAACAAATTCCCTTTTCCTTACCCTTTCCTGGTCCTGTGTAAAACGGGGCCCCAATTTTCCCGAAAATGGCCGGGGTTCCCCATGGTGGGGGGGAAAAAGGTAGCTGTTCGCCCCTTTTTAATTTTAAAGTTGGCATGTCCCCCCGGGGTTATTGTATAATTTAGGGTAAAAGTGCTGATTTTTTTTTTTCTTTTTTTTTTAGGTTTAAAAAAGGAAACGGGCCTGATGAAAGGGGGGGGGGGGTGAATGAATTTTGGGAAACCAGGGCTGGCCAAAAAAAGTTAGGCTTTAAACTAATTGGGGGCCCCCAAAGGCCCTTTTTAAAAATGATAAGCTGGGGGGGGGAAAGAAAGGGGAAAGGGGCGGGGGGGGGAAAGGCCGGCCAAAAAAAGGGGGGGGAAAGGGAAAAAGCTTAATTTTTTGGTTCCCAAAAAACCTTGAGGGCTGAACTTTGGGGGGGGGGGGGGTTTCCTTTTTCCTGGAAAAAAGTGGGAATAAAGCGGTTAATGTTTTTAAAAACCCTAAGCAATGTTTTGGGTGGGGCAGGGGGAATTGGGGAAACCCCAGTGGTTAAATTTGGGGCTGGGAAAAACTAATTTGGTAACTCTTAACGGGGGGAAAAGGGGATCAAAACCCCGGAAATTTCAAAATATGGGGAAGGTGATCCCGGGGGGGTTTGCCCAACTTTGGGCATGTGGGGGCCGGGGGGGGGCCAATGGAACATCGGGGGGAATTTTCTTTGCGCAGCATTTAAAAAGGGTTTAAAACTGGTTTTGGGGCACACGATGGTGACAGTAAAATTCCGGGTTTGAGTGCAGTATAATTGTTTTTAAAAATGGTGCTATCACGCGACAGAGTAAAATTTAAAAAAATATAAAAATGAAAAAGGGGGAAAATTTCCAAGGACACCCCTTTCCCCAAAAGGGGGACCCGCAGCGGAGATCCCCCAGCAGGAGCGGGAGGAAAGCGGGCCCCTTGGCACCCCCTGGCACTGTAAGAGGAGAGGGAAGCGGAAGGAGTTCTTTTGGCGTCACCAGCGAAGGACTTTCAGGACACAGAAACGCAGCGCAGGAGGGAAACCCCCTTCACCCCAAACGGCAGGGGGAGCCCATCGGGTTCTCTCCCCATGGCCGCTTTTTGAAAAGGGAAGTTTAAAGAGAGAAGTTTAAAGGAAAGGGGGGGGGGGGGGTAGGGGGTTATCGGCGTTGGGTGATGTTTAAAGGGAGTTTCATGTCGGGTCAAGATAAATATACTTTATGTATAAACTTTGGAGGGTTGGGCATACGTGAGGGGTACGTACTTGCTTCTGGGGTGCGTTTTATTTCGGTTTTTTCCCCAAAGTGCATATCATCATTATTATTAAATTTATCATTTTGAATAGAAAAAATGGGGGTTTTATTCTTTTTCCCGGGAAAAATACCAACCCTAAAGAATGCCATCGCGGGGAAACCAAAGGACAAAATTGGGAATGGACGGGCCTTTTTCCTTCGGGGCCCCACGCCCCCGGGAGGGGAAAAAAGGGGGGGACATGGGGCCCCCCCCCCCCAACCCCACCAGTCTTTTGGGGCCCGATAGTGGGGGAGGGGGCACGGAAGGCCCCAGGGAAAGTGCGGGGTAAAACATAAAATTAACAAAAATTAAAAATACGTCCCCATAAAATAACCCCAAAAAAATTCCTCCGGTAAAAAGGGCAGATCGCCCGCTGTTTCATCCCCCGGGGGCTTCTCTGGGGCCCGGACGGGGTACGAGGGGGCTGTTTTTTGGGCCCAAATTTTCTCTGTAATTAGCATATTTCCCCCGATGGATGGAAAGCAGTTGCCCCGGGCCATCCCACCCCTCCCCTACTTGTTTTTGGGCTTTTGTGGGTATTGGGGGTTTTCCCGGGTGGCCCCCAATTCATTTTTATATTTTATATTTTATATATATATATTTTTATTTTTTATTTTATATATTTTAATTTTTTATATTTTTAAAATATAATAAAAGATGTTTATTTTAAATAAAATTATTATTATTTTATTTTATATATTATAAAAATTATATAATATATCTATATAATCTATATATATTATACATAATCTATCATTATAAAATTGTATATTTTATATTTTTATATTATATAAAATTTATATATATTTTTTATATAAATTATATATAAAATATATAAATTAATAAATATATAATAATAATATATAAACTATATCTTTTTTATATCAATATCTATCTATCTATTCTATCTATCTACTATCATATATTATCTATCTATTTATCTTTTCTATCTCTCTTCTCTCTCTCTCTCTCTTCTATAATATTTTAATATATATATAATAATATAATTAATATATATATTTTATATTTTTAAATAAAATTTTAAAAGAAAATAAAATATAATGGGTAGTAAGAGTAAGAGGGATCTATCAAACCCGCTATCTCGTGATCGCCCATGCGAAGGATTCTGAATTTTACAAATATAAATTCAATATTAATGTTTTTACCTTGATTTTCAAGACAGCTTTTATAAAAATTTAAAATTTGCTCCCAATTTGTCGTGTTCCCCATAAAATTTTGGGGGTTTTTTTTTGGTGATTCTTATGGTTTTTAAAAAAGGGGAAAATGAATAAATAAAAAAAAAATTTTTAGGAACCCTTAAAATTTTAATAGAAAGGAACCCCCAAAAAAAATAACATTAAAAATCAAAAAATTACAAAAATTTTAAAAATTTAAAAACCCCCAAACAAAAAAAAAAAACAAAAAAAAAATTCACACGTTTTAAACCCAAAACACCCCACACACACAAACACACACACACCTTCACACACACACACTTACCCCACCCATTTTTTTCACAAACACACTTACCACACCCCCACCCCCCCCCACCCCAAACCCAACCCACCCCAACCCCACACCCACGCCCAACCACACCCACCACACACAACCCAAAAAAAAGGGGGCACACACCCCACACAACACACACAACCCCAACAAGGGGCGCCGGCGGGACGAAAAAGGGGTTTTGTAGATGTTGGTTTCATATGCAGTTTCTGTTTCTATGGCAAGTCTCCAGTATCCCTTTGCCTCTTATTGAAATCTTAGGAAAGTAGCACCAGCTTGTACGTGCTTTTGCTCAGACTTGATTTACTAATCTGGTTGACAAAAAAAAAGAAAGAAAAAAAGTTAAAAGTTATGGATACAGTTTTGTTGTTGTTTTATCATCTTTTCTTGTAATTGCATTGATTTTTTTTTTGTTTTCCATAGAAAAAAATTTAAAACGACTTACCCGTAAGGTGCTCCAAAATTAATTTATTTTTTTTATTACCTTTTTTTTGGTAAACCAATTAAAAATAATTTATTTTTTATGATTTCCATATATATGATATGTAACGACCTGGCTATTACGAATGCCGATGATACTCGACTTATTCATCTATTTATTTATTTATTTATTTATTTTATTTTATTTTTTTTGTGCCTTTTGAAAAAACTGAACCTTTTGCCCCTGTTTGATTTTAAGATTTCTTTTGGGGGCGGCAAATTGCCATGAAAGGAAAATTTTGGGTTTAAAAGATTTTTTTTAAAAATGTTTTCGGGCCATTCCTCCTGCCTCAGGTGGTGTTTTTGCAAGCGTACAACGGGACTATTTTAATCCCCCCCTTGGGGAATCTCAAAAATTCGGGGCTTAACAGGGGGAATTTTTGGGGGGTTCAGGTTTTT
>NC_051391.1:57245169-57248570 GCF_015228065.2 Penaeus monodon
TTTTTTTTGGACAGATCATGAATGATAACTGTATCAATAATAATAACGGTAATAAAACTCATTCTTATTATTATTAAATCATTATCTTTTTTGTTATTTTGTTATCATTATGATAATAATAATAAGAAGAAGAAGAAGAATTTTTATTATTATTATCATTATTATTTTTATTATTTTTATTATTATTATTATTATATTATTATTATATATTATTGTACTATATACATCTCACCTCAATCATCATCATCATCATTTATCATCATCATCATCATCACATCATCATCATCTCAACATCATCCACATTTATCATATATCATATCACATTGTCAAACACATCATCATAATTATTATTATCATCATCATTATTATTGTTATTGTTCTTATTATTATTACTGTCGATATTAATATTGCTATTAGTATCGTTACGATTATTGTTATCACTATTATTGTTGTTGTTGTTATTTTGTCCTTTTTATTATTGTTGTCACTTTTGTTATCATTATCATTGTTATTCTTTTCATCAAAAGCATTATGTACACAGAAGTTTCTCTCTCTCTCTCTCTCTCTCTCTCTCTCTCTCTCTCTCTCTCTCTCTCTCTCTCTCTCTCTCTCTCTCTCTCTCTCTCTCGTAAACTTTAACATTCCTACCATCTCATAAACAGGGTGAAGTGTATTTTGCAATTCCTTGAAATACATTTCTATTTTTGTCTGCAAAGAAAAGATTTGGAATATTCAGTGCATGTCGTTTACTGCATAGGAATATAATTTAGGAAATTTATTTGTACAGTCAATAGTTATCACTTACCTTATAGGAGTGTAAATTATGAACATTATTTGTGCACTATTTTTTAAATATTTCGTGTTGATTCCGCCACATTCTAAATTCACGAAGAATTTGTGTGACAGAATACGAATCAGTAAATGAAGGAAAAAGTTTGTGTGATAAAGTTCATGACTTAGCGACACCCCAACCATAATGTCAGCGCAGTTGCAATTCCATTTTTGTATAAGAATAAATAAAAAAACAAGTATTAATACATATCTTCCTAGAACCTCGAGATTGTAGTTGATAATCTCAGGGTCTGTTGTTAATGTGGGTCCAGAGGATAAAAACAGATCTTATTACTTCCTTATAACTATTTTCCCTTTTTTTCACTTTCATCCACTTAAAAAAAATCTTACCGACGTCATTTTCGGCTTCCTCTGGTTTGCAACTGGAACTGAGCACTTTATGGGTTTCGGTGCTATGGCGTAACACCTGCTGGCATCTGCGAGTGCTTGGACAGTCAGCTGCTTCTTGCAGTCACGAGGGAAGCTGTTCCTTTTAAATGTGTCGCTTGTAAAGAACTGTTCGAGATTTACGATGTTGATCTGGCGCGCCTGCCTAGTTGAAAACCGGTTATTTTTATAAAACGAAAACCCTGGGACTTCTAAACCGGGTCTGTCTGGCTTACAAGTAAATATAAAAATAATACAATATAGCTGTATGCTAAGTTACAAATGCATAGAAAAAAATAATTTTCGTTTTAAATCTCAACACAAAAATGTTTTCTACCCAGCGAAATAATTCTCTGACTGCTTAACAACACCTTGGTTGGATGGCCCGGGTTCATGGCGACCGCGCATATATAGTAAGCTGTTTGTTCGTACACCAGCTGACGCGTCGAGAGGAACCAAGTCCATTGTTGTCCCTCTTCAAGGACAAATATCTTGGAAAGTTCCTTATTGACATTCTTATTACGTCCATAGTTTTGCTTGTTTGAGCTTCTGTCAGTGGTGTTGCTCTTAATGGAAACAGACTGGGATCGAAATGCTTCCTGTGATCATACATGCGCTGTACAGTGCTCGGGACGGAATTCGTCGGGTTGTGAAATGCGGTGTGTCCTTCCCGTAGAGTTGGGCCATAGCTCGCGGTAGAAAAAAAGGGAGTGGACAATCGGCGGTGCACATGTGAATGTTTGCAGAATGTGTAAATACGAAGACATACTGTGTATATTCGTATAAGCAAATATATCTGTACAGTATGTGAAGATACATACACATAAAACTAGACATACATGTTTGTATCCACGTTTGAGTAAATTTAGGCGGCCATGAAGGAGATTCCACCTGGACGGATCCGACGGACTCGTTCCTTCGCGGCCCGACCCGAGCGCCGCGACCCGACCATCCCGAGACCTCAAGACAGCCTATAAAATACATGGGGCTGCCACTCCGCCCTGACCGTGGGCTAAGGAATGCGGCATTACGTAGGACTTACCGAGGAGCGATCATGACGGCGAGTTCCGAGTCCGCCCGATAGATGGCGGGGCAGTCGCGACCTCGGGCCGCTCGGCGGTCGGGCGTCGTCTGCCACTTAACAAGAGATCTGATTCAGATGAGTTAGTTACCCGCTGACCGCAGGAGTGGAAGGAGGAGGGATTGCCTTTCGCGCCGCGCGCTGGATCTTGAGTGTGAACACCGCCCCTCCCCCGACGCATTTTTTAAGAGTGACTTGAAAGGACTGGTCGTTGTGCCAAGTGCTCGTAGACTGGAGTTTGCTTGAAGGCGCGCTGCTGCCGTGAGGCAAAGACGCTGCGATTTTAGTGTGTGTGCGGCGCGACTGTGCGCGCGAGGAGCGACTGGCCATCCCGACACTGGCAGAGCAGGTGAGTTCCTGGGATGCCGCTGTTATTGGTCAGTGTTGCTGCCATAATTATGGGTATCTGTCTCCTGCCAAGGTGATGCCACGGGAGGGCGCCCCGGCTGCGGCCAGCGGCTGTGCGAAGCCGCTATGGGCTTCGTAAGCCCTGGTGGGGTTGGAACGGGTTGCTGTGGTACAGGCCGCGAGGACAGTGGCTGGGAATATGGACTCTCCCTCCCTCCCTCCTCCTTCTTCCTTCCCCCCTCTCTCCTCCCCTTCTCTTTTCCTCTTCCCCCTTCTCTCTCTCTCTCTCTCTCTCTTCTCTCTTCCCCTTTTCTCTATCTCCTTTTCCTTCTTCTCTTCCCCTCCTTTTCTCTCTCCCTCCCCTCCCTCCCTCCCTTTCCCCCCCTCCCCCTCTCCTCTCCTTCTCCCCCTTTTTTTTTTCTCTCCCCCTTTTCCTTTCCTTTTTTCTTTTTCTCTTTTTCCTTTTCATTACTACTATCTTTATTCTATTCTCCCCCCTTTCTACCCCTCCTCCTCCCCTTCCCCCCCCCCCTCCCTCTTCCTTAAACCCCCGTTTTTTTGGTTTGGTGTTTTATTTTTTTTTCAAACTTTTCTGTTTTAAGATTGTTTACTTGGAAAATTTGTTTTTTTTTAGCTTTTCTCTTTTTAAAGGCCCGCCTTTCGAAAAGGGAAGCGGGGCCCTTTGGGGTTTTTTATTTTTCCTTCCTTCACGCACGGGGGAAATTTTTTTGCTTTTAGGGGTAAAAATTAAATT
>NC_051391.1:57248670-57256326 GCF_015228065.2 Penaeus monodon
TTGTAATCTTTTTGATGACATATTCATTATTGCGTCGCTTCTCGGATTAAAATAGTTCTACCTACATTTTATTTATTCATTTTCTTTCAAAACATAGAGAATTGCCTTAAATTGATGGGTAACATCGACATATGGCAAAAAATTGGTATTGTCTAAAAGCTGTCTTGATATATCAAGTTAATATATATTAACATTGATATTCATCATGTAAATATTCAGAATACCTTCGCATGGTCGATCACGAGATAGCGGTTCGATGATCCCTCTTATCTCTACTCCCCATTATTATATATATATATTATTATATTATAATATATATAATGATTATATATATATATATATATATATATTATATATAGATATAGATAGAAGAGAGATAGATAGATAGATAGATGTTTCGATAGATAGATAGATAGATAGATATAGATATAATATTATATAAAATTTATATAGATATTATATATATATATATTATATAAAATATTATATTAAATTAATTTTTAAATATATAAATATATAATATATAATAATATAATTATATATAATAATATATATATGTATATAATATATATCAATTATATATAACATATATATATATATATATATATATAATATATATATATATATTATAAAATGAATTGTGCCACGGAAACCCCAAATACCCACAATGCCCAGACAGTAGGGCAGGGCATGGATGGCAGCAGGGCAACTGCTACCATCCATCGGAGTGAAATATGCTAATCTACAGAGAATTGGTCCAAACACAGTCGGCCGCTCGCCTACCCCGTCCGGGCCGCAGAGAAGCCACCAGGTCTGTGCGGCGGGATGAAGCAGCGGACAGACTCTGCCCGTGATTACGCGGAGGATTCTTTGCTGTTATTATTATGGGGACGTATTTTGATTATCTTATTCATGTTTTACCCCGCACTTTCCCTGGTGCCTTCCGTGCCCTCCCCTACTATCGGAGCCAAGACTGTGTGGGGTTGGGGGGGGGGGGGCACATGTCCCGCATTATTTCCCTCCCGGGTCGTGGGGCGCGAGAGGAGGCCGTCCATGTCGCGTTCGTCGCTATTGGTCCTGCGATGGCATTCTTCATCATTGTGTATTTTCCAGTGGACAAGGAAATAAACCACCATTTTTCAATTCAAAATGATAAATTCAATAATAATGATGATATGCACTTTGTAAACACACAGACATACATACGCACGCAGAAGCACGTACATACACACTCACATCCACCCATCCCGTTAACATAATGTATATTTAGTTGACCTCGACATAAAAAATCCTTCAAATCATCACAACGCCGAAAACCTACCCCCCCCCCTTCTAATCTTCTCTCTTTAACTTCCCTTGCAAAAGCGGCCATGAGAGAGACAGATGGACTCCCCCTGCCGTTGGCGTGACAGGTGTTTCTCCCTCCTGCGCTGCGTTTCTGTGTCCTGAAAGTCCTTCGCTGGTGACGCCAAAAGAACCTTCCGCTTCCCTTCCCTTGGCCACGATAGTCCGGGGTCCTGGGCTCGCCTCCTGCTCCTGCTCGCGATCTCCGCTGCGCTCCCCTTGTGGAAGGTAGTGTCCTTGGAATTCCCACGTCTGCATTTTCATATTGTTTTACTTATTACTCTGTCTTTGTGAAAAACACATTTATAAAAAATTTAGGGTGACACTCAACCAGGAGATTCACTGTCACCATCTGTGTGCACAAAACCAGTTTAAATCTTTCATACATGCTGCTGCAAGAGAAGATGTCCCACCAGTGTTCCATTAGGCCCACCCACTGGCCCTCACAATGCCAACGTGGGGCACCTGTGTCACCTCGACAGTATTTGGTTAAAAAATTTTAAAAAGTGTTTTAGATCCCCCTTTACAAAGAAAAATATAGACGTACATTTATGTTTAAACCCAAAGCTACATGTTGCCATTTTTTCCCCGAATGGCAGTGCCCAACACCTACTTTAACTTAGTGTTTTTTTGGGAAAAACATAATTTGCTTTTTCACCGTTTTTCCAAAGAAAACGAACATCTACGTACAACTGTCTACAGAAAACCCTCAAGCACTTTTTGGAAACCAAATAGTGAGAGCTTCTCACCCAAA
This sequence comes from Penaeus monodon, assembly GCF_015228065.2. NCBI lineage: Eukaryota > Metazoa > Arthropoda > Malacostraca > Decapoda > Penaeidae > Penaeus > Penaeus monodon. The sequence goes on from NC_051391.1 coordinate 57,250,769, forward strand.
AATATTTGGTCCGGCTCTTTGACAGTATATTAAAATTTTGCCCCTTTCCAAAATTTTGCTTCCAAACACTAATATATGCTTTTTTTTAAAAAGAAAGGCGTTTTTGCCCCTCAGAATTTTTTTTATAAGCCTTTATATTTTATTTTTTTTGTCCTACCCCGGGGTTTTTCAAAATTCGATACATCCCCCGCCCCCCCAACATCACCGTTCCATTTTGTTAAGCCTAAAAGATAAAAGAAAAAAAAAATCAGCAGTCTTAATTCACCTAAATCTAATACAGTATTCCGGAAAGACAGGACTGTATATTCTTAATATGAATAATGACGAACAACGAACCTACCTACCGCCCCCACGCCACCCACCGATGGGGTACCGCGGGCCTATATGTAATCATGGGTAAATTGGGTCTGTTTTACACAGAACGCATAGGCGAAGGGATAAGTCAAAAGGAATTAGCTTAACTGGGAGCAGCGTCCTTTTTTTTTCCATAAGGGGTCACAACAACAACAAAAACAACAACTCTTCAACTCAAAATAATTAGAATATTGAGTCGACAACCTCTAACTGACTTGACTTTCTGGCAAAGTTACCACCATGACGGCAAAGTGTTTGAATGCGATGGCAAAACCCAGATTTCGGATTAGTAAAGCTCAGTAAAGCATTTGATATTCGGTTAAGATTTTGTAAAACTCAAACATATATTACAATCGTATATAAGCTTTACACCACGATACTAGGTAAACATTGATTATTAAATATTACTGCTTTCCGATCTTAGAATCAGTGTCCACATCCACAAGAAACCCGAGTCGAGCAAACAGTACAAGCATTTACTTCCGTCGCTCTAACAAGCATTGCCCACTACAGGCTTGTTACTTATTAAGCGACGTTTAGTTTCATGATGTTTTCGCTCACTTTTTATTTAATCTCATGTTAATGCCATTGATATTTGATTAATGGACTATTTTCTTTTCGCATTGCCCCTAAGCAATTATCTTTGATGTTCAGTTTTATTCCACTCGAGATTAAGATTGTCTTTATATATAGTCTAAAACCCTATAAAAGAAGAAAGAAGAAGATTGTCTTTGTAGACATATAGAAAAATAAATATTATTTAATATATAATATATATTAAAATAATATATATATATATCTATAATATATACATAATATTTTTTAATATATATTATATTATTATTATATTATATAAAATATTATTTATATAATATATATATTTTATTAATAGTAAAAATTGTTTTTTTCACGTAGTATAATTTCTCAGATTTAAAAAATTTTTAAAACGTTAGTGAATTTATAGCCAAAATTTTGTTATGCAAAATGGCTACGACGCAAATTTCTTTACGGGAAAGAAGGGGTGAGTTCCTTCCTCCTCCCTTCCCCACGTCCGACGGCTTTGTCTTAGTTGCAGATTGGCTGAGGTATATGCAAAATGACAGACGTGTGTATATGTGTCTATGTGTATGTGTATGTACATGTACGGACGCCGATGACAAGGAATCCTGTGTGGGGAGCATCGCGCCCTCCGAGACCCGCCGCGACGCCCATGACAGGAAACTGGCTTGTTAATCATAGATATCAACTGACGACAGGATGTTTATTAGAGCAGCTTAGATAAAGCAGAAAAACACCTCGCACAGGGCCAATGTCGTCCTGCGTGCAGTGCCTTAGACCAACTATACTCCGGCAAGCAACGGCTGCATTCAGAGCGCCAAGGGACGGCTAAATGGGGGTGGCGGGAACAGCTATCCAAGTAACGGGGGTTTCCCACTGACTGTTTTCTTCCTTGCTTTTTTTTTCGTGGTTAAGGGGGGGTCTCTTTGGGCGGGGAAATCTTATTCGGAAAAAGGAAAATGTGGTTTAACTTGGTATATGTCTGTTTCAGATAATGTCTTTTTTCCCCCATTTTCTTTAAAATGTTATTTAACTAACTTTTTTGGGCAGTACGATAACTTTTATATTGCTTAGAAAAGAATCTCATTCTAAAAAGGAGAGAGGGTTTTTCATGCTCTCTTCCCCTTGTTTCCCTGATGGGCACGGTATAAAGGGCCCAGAGAGAGTTCTGAAGTAGCCCCCATAATGATGGGGTTTCCGGCTCGGGAGGCAGGATAAAGACCCGGCGGATATCTGCAAACGAACTGGCTATGCAAAATTTCCAAAAAACCAAGGCGCAGTTTTTTGGGAAGAAAGAGACGGGGGCGGCGGGGATGCCAAGGAATTGCAGCGAAGGAGCTAGGTGGGGGGAGCAGGGGACTCCTGAGGGAGGTTTGGGAAAAAAAAAAAATAAATAAACTGTATTTCCTGCTAATTCTGGAGTCTACGAACTAGTTTTTTGAATCACAATGGTCTCTTGCCGGGTGACAATCCATCGTACTATTTTTTCTCGCAACCAAACAATGTCAAAATTGGGGGGGGGGACCCCGTAAACAAACCAGTAACACATAGATATGTAAACGTTGTTTTTGGCCCTGAAAGACGTCACTTCTCTTTTTCGTCGGGGGTAAAAAAAACCCAAAAAAAGCAAACAATAAAAAAAAAAATTTTTCCTACTTTTACATCGCAAATCAGCTTGGTATACTGCCCGAGGTACAAACAACCTCAATCCTTTTTTAAAGGGAAAAGAATGTATTTTTAGCCGGCTTATCAAAGAGGGTTGGCATTCGTACTTTATTTTTCGGGTGATGCTTGATCATATTAAATGAAAAGTGTTTGTTCTTTTCGTTTTTTAGTACTCTTTTTTGGGGGGACGGGGGTTTTGTCTATTACCCCCCCCCCCTTGTTTAAAATGCCTCCCTCGTTCCGGCACAGGGAGGGGAATGGTAAAGCTATCCAGTCATTTTATTGTTTTTATGGTATCCCCGTTTTTAAATGCGTACATCAGCCATCAGCTTTATGGATTCTTTCTTTATGTAACCGCTCTTTTGAATTAAATTTGTACGTGTTTGTACGTTTAATTTTTGATCAGGCCCTTTATACATTTGTATATATGTACAAAAATTTGGGGTGTAATTTTCTTGAAAATTAATTTTGCTTTTGCTTCAAAAATTTCTGCTTGTGGAGTTCGCAAGTAGAATGTTTGTGCTTATCTCGTTAGGATATAAAATATTTTTTGTAGGAATAAATCTATTTTTGGAAAAGAAATTCTAAACTAAAGTCTTTAAGGTTTCTAAATGCCCCTATTTAGATCGATATTTTTATTTGATAAAATGTATTGGTTATAAATGTAAAGATGTTTTGACCACAGGAGAGCAAAGGCGAATTGCCCCAACCCCCACCGACATTTCATTTACTATTCTTATTTTTTAAGGCTATTAACATGCAAAATTTAGCGTAGAACTAAGAGTGTAAATCTTTAAAAATACTGAGATGCCTGAAAATGGCTGAGTTCCTTAAATTGTTTCGCAAAGAAAAAAGGGGAGGAAGTCCCGGAAGAGAGAATGGATCGCCATTCTCCTTCAGACCAATCCCGCCTCTCAACCCGCACGGGTCTGCATCGCTGTGGGTATTTAAAAAACTTATTTTTTCTCGAAAATTGAATTTTTCAGGAGGGTAAGTGACTTTTGATAAATACTAAAGCCGTGTGTGTAGAGCTATTGAGTAATAAAAAGGGTCACCCCCGTTTACCCCACCACCAACAGCCCACCACCCTTTTTGGCCTTGAAGACCAAAAACGAATTAGTCCGTGGCAATGATTTTTGACTGCGTCGAGGAATGAGTTGGGAATGGAGCAACGGATCAAAGTAAAGTACATGAAAGAAAAATCGCGAAAACTCGAAGGGAAGGACTGACTGTTTGTTCGTCCAAGGAAACGACAGAAAGATGCGAGGGTGTTGACTGCCTCGATCCCATCTCACCTTTATTCTTTTTATATCTATTTTCGTGACTATTATTGATTTGTATTAGTAGAAAAAAACACAAAGGATGTCGAACTGAATTTGATTTTTGTTTGATAAAGATTTTCCTTTATCCCCTTTTTTTTTCTTTAATATTTATTGTAATATGCACTGTTTTAAAGTTTATGTTATAGAATAAAGGAAACTGGATAAAACTGGAAGTTATATTTCTATGTCCGGTGCATCTTCGGCAGACACTCAACACGGGAATAAATGCGAGCCACCCACGAGCCTTTTCAAAGACAGTAACCATGCTCTCGTAGGTGGGCGATACTCTTTTTGCGACATAATCGAAAGTTTGTTACCTTCACTTGTATAAAGTGAAGTCTCTCTCTCTCTCTCTCTCTCTTTCCCCCTCTCTCTCCTCTCCTTTTTCCCCTCTCTCTTTCCCCCTCTCCTTTACCTTTATACCACCCAAACACCCAGGCAATAATGGACGTGAAGCAACAAGGCGAGTAAATATGCATCTGATTTTTTAAAAAATAAATCAGAAATATTTATTACTTCATAACAAAGAAATACCTTGCAGAATAAAAAAAAAGTAGCTGAGTTTTGTTAGATTGAAATATACTGAGACGGTCATTAGTTCTGACTCTGGGAGTAATTTGGTAATCGATTGCAAGAAAATATAATCGATTACTGAGAAATTTCATGTTGTATTGACATATGATTACAAGTAATCGATTACGCCCACCATTACTGCTCAGTTCGAATCTAAGTAAATAATTTTCCCACAAACCTCGGGTAGTTGCGGCAATAACGATAATGTAATTTAAGAATAAAGTTTAATAAATTTGGTGGTCAGTAACACTGACCTTGTTGCCTGGTGCAGGGGTTCTCGAACTTTTTTGGTACGACCCTCACATTCCAGTCTCACGATAACTCGAAAAAACCCTTTCTGAAGTGAGGACACACATTTCAATGTAAGACTATGATCAACATTATTTTTTGAGGGAATTTAACAGCAAAGAAAGCAAAATACCTAACGTGGCTTTTTTGATCATTATCGGCAAAGGGTAGGTCGACCACCCCATGGCAAATTGTAGACGCTTTTGGGTGGGTATGGGGGGAGAAAAAAAAGAAGGAAGGGGAAAAAAAGGGGGGGGGAGGAAAAGGGGGGAGGAAGAGGAGAAGAGGAGGAAAGGAGAAGGAGGAGGAGGAGGAGGGGGAGGAAGAGGAGAAGGAGGAGGGAAGGGAAAGGAGGGGAAGAGGAGAAGGAGGAAAGAGGAGAAAAAGGGGAGGAAGAAGGGGCAAAACCCCGACCCCAAAAAAAACGGGAAAAAGGAGGAGGGAGGAGGGGAGTGGGGAGAGAAGAGAAAAAAAAGGGGGGAAAAAAAAAAAAAAAAACAAAAAAAAAAAAAAAAAAAAAAAAAAAGGAAACAAAAGAGGACGGGAAAAAGAAGAGGAGGGAAAATTTAAAACAGGAGAGAAAAGAAGGGGGGCCAGGTAAGGCGAAGGGGGATGGGAAAGAGGGAAAAAAAAGGAAGGAAAAGCCCAAAAAATTTTTAGGGAAAAAAAAAAAAAAAAAAAAAAAACACCCAAAAAAAAAAAAAAACCAATTAAAAAAAAAAAAAAAAAAAAAAAAAAAGGGGGGGGGGGGGGGGGGGGGGGGGGGAGGGGGGGGGGGGGGGGGGGGGGGGGGGGTGG
>NC_051391.1:57281426-57298926 GCF_015228065.2 Penaeus monodon
GCGAATCTCTCTTGCGTCGAATCGTTTATTGAGGAAACAACACAAACAACTGAGTAAATTATTTCAAATTTCTGTATAAATGGAAATTATATTGTATAGACATTATGACATTATCATATTCTCCTCTTTATCATTTTTTTTCTCTCGCCTTTCTTCTACATCTAATCCCTACTCCTCTTTCTCCTCATCATCGTCCTTCTTCCTCTTCTTCTTCTTCTTCTTCTCCTCCTCCTCCCTCCTCTTCCTTTTCCTCTTCCCCATCCCCATCTTCATCTCCTTCTATATTTCTTCTTTCCATTCTACTTAATTTTTGTTTGTCCTTCTTTATCATCGTCATCGTCTTCTTCTTCTTCATCTTCTTCCTCTTCCTCTTCTTCTTCTCCCCCATTCCATCTTCATCTCCAACTGCTAATAACTTGTCGAGTGAAAGCGAATCACTAATTTCCCACGACTTGTTTCCGAGGACGGGGGGAAGGGGGGAGGGGGAGGGGGAGGGGGAGACTTAGGTAGAATTGACCGGGTGGAAGGGAGTGAGGGGGGTGTAGGGGTGGGGGGAGGTGGGGGGAGGGGAATGGGTAGGTAAAGAGGGAATGGTAGGTGGAGGGGGGGGGGGGGAGTTAAGTGGATAAGACCGGGTGGAAGGGGGGGGGGATAGGCTAGTGGAGGAGTGGGGGATGGGATGGGGAAGGAGGGGGGAGAGAAGGAGAGAGAGAGAGAGGCAATAAAAGATAATCAGTTATTTGTGTTTACGGAAGGGAGGCACTAAACGGGGGTGGAAATTGTTGAAAGTTTATTGAGTGGATGCAAATGTGGATCGGGGAGGCTTAGCACTTTCTTCAGTCCCGTGCGAGTGCTTGCGTAATATGATAATAATGATGATGATAATGATAACAGTAATGAATATAACTATGATGGTGATAATAATGAGGATGTTGATAATGATTATTATGGTAGTAATGATAATGATGAAAATGATAACAGTAATGAGGATGATGATAATGATGATAATAACAGAGAGAAGAAAAAAAGGAAGACGAAAGGCGAACAGAAGAAAATGAAGAAATGAAACAAGAAAAAAGTTTTTTTCAGCATTTTGAATGAACCAAATTAGAGCAAGAAAGATTAAGAAGCAAATAGGAATAATAGGAAGAGGAAGAAGAACCAGGAAGTGATGGAACAAAAGAAGAGAGAGACACAGTAAGAATAACAAGAGGAAATGCTTTTCGGGCCTTGTCACGGAGGCAAAGGGGGGGGGGGGAAGGAAGGAAGAAGGGAGGGAAGGAGAAAGAGAAGGAAGGAAGAAGGGAGGGAAGGAGGAAGGAGAGAGGGAGGGAAAGAAGGGAGGAGAAGGGGAAGGAAGGAAGGAAAAGGGGGAGGAGAGGAAAAGGAGAGGGAGTGGGAGGAAGAAATGTATTAACCTAAGGGGAAGGGATAGAAAGAAGAACGCGAGTGAAAGGAAAGGAAATAAAAGTAAACGAAAAAAAAAAGAAATAGGGAGAAAAAAAAAGAAGAAAGACGGCAGAAATAACAGTAATAAAAATAAGAGAAACCAAAGAAACCAAAATGGAAACAAAGAAGGAACCAGAGAGCGAAAGCAGAGACGAGAAGGAGGCGAGGATTATCACCTGTTTGTCCTCCGCGTTTGCTTAATTACGGTCCTTCTCAAGTGTTTTCTCTTCCTGCAGGTATGTGAGGGGGCGGGGGGGGAGGACTCCAGGTAATGTCGCTCACTGCTTTCGCCGACGGGCTGTGTGTGTGTGTGTGTGTGTATGTGTGTGTGTGTGTGTGTATGTGTGTGTGTGTGTGTGTGTGTGTGTTATTTTGTCCTATGGGTATTTCTCCATTTTCATGGCTCGAATCAGTCTCAATCTTTTTTCTTCCTTTGTCTTTCATTTTACGTTAAATATCATCCTTCTCCCTTTTCATACCTTCCCCCTCCTCCTCTTCCTTCTAAAGAATGATAATGATGACATAACGAAAACAGAAGAGGAATAATTCGATAACAGACGCACGTTTCGAGATTCCTGTGTTAGACTTTTCTGTGTATTTTTAGCGGTTGGTGCGATCGTGGGCAGCGGGAAGGGGGGTTTACTTAGGTTATCAGGCACCACGCATTTCGTAAACATGGAAGGATGTTATCATTCATAAGTAGGTAGATTATGGATTGATATATCAGGTAGATGTGTTGGTGGGCAGTAGGTAGATTATGGATTGATATATAATAGAAAGTCTCTGTCTCTGCTGTGATATTGGTTGGTTGTTGATTTCTGTAAGACATTTTGAGGGAATTTCCCGTTTACGTTCGAGTCAGTTGTTATGCCTAGTAATACCTTTTAGTGTAATAGCCAGTAAGGAAGGGGAGGCGAATAAACAGAAGGACGGAAAGAAGAGAATAAGTAGAAAACACGGAGAATGTGGAAAAGAAGGAATAGGAGAGCGACCAAGGAATTCAAGAAAAGTATCAAGTTGGAATAATAATGGCGTTAATGATTCCAGGTCCGTCCCTTCGGCAAAACCTAGAAAACGGGGGAAAAATATCAACTGGGAATTTTCAAGGTGATTACGAATGTTTTCCTATGAGTAAACAAATGAAAAAAAATGCTATTCTTCAGCACCTTTTTTTTTTTTTTTATTTTCTTTTTCTTCATGAGGGTGGGGATGGGGCGCTACATGAAGAAAACACAAAGTTTTTTTTTATGTAAACCTAAAAAAAAAAAAAAAAAAAAATCCACACACCTTTAAATCTCTCTCTCCACCCCCCTCCTCCCCGCCACATATTCTAGAATATTCTAGAAAACCGATCGTGTCATCATCCGGACAATCGATTCTCAAGGGGGGATGGAGAGAAAAAGGAAGAGAGAGAGAAAAGAGAAGGGGGGAAGGGAGAGAGAGAGAGATCTGTGTATTTGTCTGCGTTTGTCTGCCTCTCTCTGCCTGTCTGCTTCTCTCTCTCTCTCTCTCTCTCTGTCTTTTCAACAGTGTTACGCAAGAGGAAGAAGGCGAAAGGGGGGGGGGGGAGGGCAAGGGCGGGGCAAGAGGTACTTTTCGATGACATCATGATTGCATATTATGTTTGTTCCTGTTGTGGTTTTGATGCCCTTGTTTCACGCGCATTTAGGGAGGGGGTGGGGGAAGGGGGAGAAGGAAGAAGGGAGAAAGAAGGGGAGAGGGGGAGGAGAATGAAGAATGAAGAAGAGAGAAAGAGGGGGATAAGGAAGGTGTGTGTGTGTGTGTGTGTGTGTGTGTGTGTGTGTGTGTGTGTGTGTGTGTGTGTGTGTGTGCGCGCGCGCGGCGCGCGCGTTCGTGTTGCCCTTGCGTGCTTGTATCTGCGCATGGATACATTAGTGTTGCCCTTAATGTGTTATTATCCGTGACTAACCGCACAACCGCATACAACCGCATCTTAACGGTCCGTAAAAGTCACCCGAAACTGGCTACCAAGTGGGAGCAATTCAGAAGTACCATTTCTGCTTTCGTTTATCTGCTTCCTATTATTCATTATGAGGAAATGCATTAACAGCATTCACCGGGCTGAGGGCTGCGTATTAGCAGCAGCAAACTATGGAATTAGTAGAGATTTGTAGTTGTAGAAGGAAAAGTGTTATTTAAGGGATAACAATCATTAAGTTAAAAAGTGACATTGATAACATATGATGAAGGAGCGATAGGATCATAGAATAATAGTATAAGTTGCAAATGCTGATAAACAATACGATAAACATAAACGATAGAATAATCAAATGATAGAATTATGAGATATTGATAAAGGCAAGGAGCAACCAATCATTCGCACAATCTCCTCATAAGAACTGCCTGCAACCACAACAACAACACCCGTGCAATCTCCTAAGAACTGCCTGCAACCAAGCAACAACACCCGTGCCTAAGCTCCTAAGAACTGCCTGCAACCACAGCAACAACACCCTGCATCTCCGCCAAGAACTGCCTAGATGCCTCACACACAACCACCAATCTCCTCCTAAGACCTCTGCTAACAATGCTAACAACACCTGCAACACTCCTCCTGATCTATCAAAACTGCCTCAACAACACCCGTTTCAATCTCTCCTAAGAACTGGCCTGCAACCACAGCAACAACACCCGTGCAATCTCCTCCTAGAACTGCCTGCAACCACAGCAACAACACCCGTGCAATCTCCTCTCCTGAACACAGCAACCAACACCTGTGCAACTCCTCCTGAGAACTCCTCAATGAGAACAACACCGTGCAACCAAGAACTGCCGCAACCCAGGCAACAACTCCCTGCAATCTCCTCCTAAGCTGCCACCAAGCAACAACACCCGTGCACTCTCCTGAGAACTGCCTGCAACCACAGCAACAACACCGGGCATCCGCAGAACGCCAGCAACCACAGCACAACACCGGCAATCCTCCAAAACCCGGATGCTAACCGCAGCGAGCACACCCGTGATCTCCAAGAAGCGATCCGAGGGAAACCCGTGCGATCCTCTGCTGCTGAAGGGAGTTACACCCTCTCATCTCCTAAGTACTCCTCTATAACACGCACACTCCCGTGCAATCTCCCAAGAACTCCTCAACCCAGCACAACACCCTCATCTCCTCCTAGACTGCCTGCACCACTAGCAACACCCGTCAATCTCTCTAGAACTCTCCTCAACCACAGCAACAACCCTGCTGTCTTCTCTGATCATCCTGCAACCACATCAACAACACCGTCATCTCCTGCTGCCCTGAAAACTCCAACCCCCGTGCAATTTCTCTAGACTGCCTGCAACCTCAGTTAAAAACCTGTCAACCCCTCCCTAAGTAATCCCCTCACCACCAGCAACACACCCGTGCCAGCTCGTCAGAAACTGCCGCAAACACAGGTCAACACCCGTGCAATCTACCCTAACTTGCTCGCAACCACAGCAACACCCCCTGCAATCTCCTACACGCCCTGCAACCCAGCTCATCACACCCGTTCATGTTCCTCCTCACGAACTTGCCCGTCAACCCGCTACAATCCCGTAATCTCCTAACTGCCTGCAACCCCACAACCTACACCGTGCAATCTCCTAAGAATCCGCAACCACAGCCACACCCGTGCAATCTCTCCTAAGAATTGCCTGCATCACAGCAACACATCCTTGCAATCTCCTAAGAACTGCCTGCAACCACAGCAACAACACCGGCAATCTCCTGATGTGTCTGCTATCACAGTTCTAGAGCCGGAGTAGTCTTAAGAACTGCCTGCACCAGACAACACCGTGCAATTCCCCTAAGAACTGCTGCAACCACAGCAACAACACCCGTGCAATCTCCTCCTAAGAACTGCCTGCAACCACAGCAACAACACCCGTGCAATCTCCTAAGAACTGCCTGCAACCACAGCAACAACAACCGTGCAATCTCCTCCTAAGAATTGCCTGCAACCACAGCAACAACACCCGTGCAATCTCCTAAGAACTGCCTGCAACCACAGCAACAACACCCGTGCAATCTCCTAAGAACTGCCTGCAACCACAGCAACACCCGTGCAATCTCCCCTAAGAACTGCCTGCAACCACAGCAACAACACCCGTGCAATCTCCTAAGAACTGCCTGCAACCACAACAACAACACCCGTGCAATCTCCTCCTAAGAACTGCCTGCAACCACAGCAACAACACCCGTGCAATCTCCTCCTAAGAACTGCCTGCAACCACAGCAACAACACCCGTGCAATCTCCTAAGAACTGCCTGCAAACCAAGCAACAACACCGTCTCCGCGGAACGACAGCAATCAAGCCGCGCGGGAGCAGCATCCTCGACAAAGCCCCGGATGTTCGGGAGATGGAGTCGTGGGTCACGTGATCTCAAGAATTCCGGGGAGGCTGCGCCCAAGGAGCCCTTTTTGCGAATGGGAGTTTTTTCTTTCTTTTCTCCCTCCCTCATCTCCTCCTCTCTCTCTCTCTCTCTCTCTCTCTCTCTCTCTCTCTCTCTCCCTTCTTCCTCTCTCTCTCTTTCTCTCTCTCTCCTCTCTTTTCTATCTCTCTCTCTCTCTATCTCTCTATCTCTCTCTCTACCTCTCTCTCTATCTGTCTGTCTGTCTGTCTGTCTGTCTATCCCTCTCTCCTATTTTCATCTACATCTAACCTCTCCCTCTCCCTTTTAAACTCTCTTTCCCTCTCACTTGATTTCTCTCCCTCCTTTCTACTTGTTAAAATCTGTAAACACCCGTCCCCCTTTCTCCCCCTCCCCCTCCCCCTCCCCCGCTCGTCACGAAGACCCACAAAGAGATGTGTTCCTCCCCTTCCCTACCCTCCTTTCTCCGCCCCTCCGCCCCTTCCCTCCGCCTCAGTCTCCCTCCGTCCCTCCTCCCCTTCTCTGTCTCTCCTTTCTCCGTTCCTCCTTCCACGCCTTGCCCTCCGTCCCTCCTTCTTTTTCCGTCCCCTCCTTCCCCTCCCTCTTCTCCCTCACTTTTCCTCCTCTCCCTCTCTCTTTACCCTTCTTTCTCTTCTTCCCTCCCTCCCTCCCTCCCTCCCTTAGTCCATCGTTCCCTCCTCCCCCATACCCCCCCCCACCCGGATCCAGCATCTGTGGCCTAGTTATTATGTCTTTTATCTCGACGCTCAGATTTGCTTAGAAGAAGTACACGCACACACCCACTACGAGACGCGCCTGTGTGTTTGTTGGTGTTTGTTGGAGCGGAGGGAGTTGGAGTGTTTATTTGCGTGTGCTTGTTCTGTGCGTGAAAGTGCCTCTGTGTTTGTTTGCTGGGGGCAGCTCTGTAGAGAATGTTCGGAGGAGACTTTTGGGAAAAGCAGCGCTAATGGGAAGGTATTCTTTCAAATCTCGTGCGTGTGTGTCTGTGTGTTTGAATATATATACCCACACAACATATATAGATAGATAGATAGAGAGATAGACAGATGAAAAGATAAATAGTTAAATAGATATTTATATGTTTATTTATCTATTTGTATATGCACCACGACTTACTTGTTACTCGAAAGCCGTTATTCGTGCCGTCTAATTGGAGTTCTCAATGACTGATGGATAAGTCACGTCTCCGTTGCTCATTATGGCATTATGGCATGACAGAGAGAGGGAGAGAGAGAGAGAGAGAGAGAGAGAGAGAGAGAGAGAGAGAGAGAGAGAGAGAGAGAGAGAGAGAGAGAGAGAGAGAGAGAGAGGGGGAGGGAGGGGGGAGGAGGAGAGAGAGAGAGAGAGAGAGAGAGAGAGAGAGAGAGAGAGAGAGCATCCCCAAGACAGCGACGGAGACTGCGAAAGCTTTGAGACTCAATTCATTCCGACAGACAGGCCCGGTGACCCCCGCGTGACCTCCCCGTGACCTTTCCTGACCCAGCCGCGCCACATCCCGGGCCGCCGCGACTCGGATGCCGACGGGAATCCTCGGCGCTTCCGGGTCTCCTTTCGGAGGGGGGGGGGCGTTCCTGTTCCTTGTTGTTGTTGTTGTTGGAAAGGTCATGTTCGTTGTTCTTGGAATGGCTGTCGTTGGTGTTCCTGTTCTTGGAATGAGTGTTCTCGTTCCTGTTCTTGGCATTTTTGTTATTGCTGTTTTTGTTCATGTTCTTGGAATGGGAGTTGTTATTTTTGTTGTTCTTGCAGTTGTTATTATTGTTAGTTATTCTTAAGCCCTGCTGCTTTGTTGCTGGCGGTTGTTTTTTTTTTCTTTTTTTTATCGTCCTGTTCTTGTTATTGTTGATGTTCATGTCGCTGTTGTGGTGTTGTTTTCCTGCTGTTCTTCCATTCTTTCGTGTTCTTATTTACTTATTTTGTCTTTGTTTTTGTGCGTATTTTTGTTGGAGAAGTAAAGTTGTTTCTGATATTTATCTTTCATTCATTTATTTATTTGTTGTTTTTCTGCGCTTCCTCTCTCTCGTTGTTACTATTTGTTCTTTGCTAATCGTTATATTGTTGGCGTTGTTGCGTTAATTGCTCGACTCCAGAGCTTCAGTAATGACCTCTAATTAACTGGCGCGATTCCTTGTTAAGTATCATTAAGTGTAAATGTATGTAGAAGTTGGTGTGTGTGTGTGTGTGCGTGTGCGTCAGTGTGTGTGTGTGTGTGTGTGTGTGTGTGTGTGTGTGTGTGTGTGTGTGTGTGTGTGTGTGTGTGTGGAGACGGGGTTTTGCGTGTGCGTGTGTGTCGGTGTCAGTATGTTTGTGCGTGAGTATATGGATGCTATTTGGAAGTGCGTGCGGCCTTCACCGCAAACCAGGTTTCTTCTGCAAGACCTTTCTAAGATTGCAATATGGACAGGCGAGGCATAACGCTCGACCCCCCCCCCCCTTGAACCTCACAACACGTACAAGCACACACCACACACACACACACACACACACACACACACACACACACACACACACACACACACACACACACACACACACCACACACACACACACACACACACACACACACACACACACACACACACACACACACACACACATCGTCCCCCCACAGCCGTGTCTCCCTCTCACCTCCCTCCCCTCCCCCCCCCTCACCGTCTCCTTAAGGATTGCTCAATTAAGCAAATCTTCCTTAAACAGACCTTCGGCTGCGGCTCCGCCCAAGGAATCTCCACGTTTTTTTTTTTCTTTTTTTTCCTTCGGTTTTGGCAGCGAAGTGTAAGATCACTTGGGCTTACTGGGGGGGGGGGGGGTTCTGTCTCCCTTTCCCTCTTTTTCTCCTTCTCCCTTTCTCTCTCCTTCTCCCTCTCCCATCTTCCTTCTCTTTCCCTCCTCCCTCTCCCTCTTCCTCTCCCTCCTCCTCCCTCTCCCCCTCCCTCTTCCTCTCCCTCCTCCTCCCTCTCCCCCTCCCTCTTCCTCAGCCTCTTCCTCTCCCTCCTCCTCCCTCTCCCCCTCCCTCTTCCTCCCCCTCCCATCCCGCCGCCTCTCCTTCTCCCAGGACATCCTTCTCCCCCCCCCCCCTCCGGTTCCTCCTTCGAAGCGACCGTTTAATCAGCATAAGAATGGAGCCATCTCGGGGGGTGGGGAGGGGGGGGAAGCCGTCACTCACGCCTTCTTTATGACGAGGCAGCATGCCGGGCGCGGGGGGGGGGGGGTGCCACTTTCACCCTCGCTCCGGACTCGAGTTTCAAGGAAGGTGAAGGATTTTCATTTGCTTTTTCAGATGTTTTAGGTGCCACGGATATATTTAGTGCGTGATTTATATTTGTATATAGTTATTATATATATATTATATATATTATATTATATATATGTATATATATATATATATATATATATATTATATATGTGATGTATATATGTATATATTATATATGTATATATATATATATATTATATATATATTATATATGTGTATTATATATATATATATATATATTATATATATATATATATATATATTTAGTGTGTGTGTGTGTGTGTGTGTGTGTGTGTGTGTGTGTGTGTGTGTGTGTGTGTGTGTGTGTGTGTGTGTGTGTGTGTGTGTGTGCGCGCGTGCGCGTGCGTGCGTGCGTGCGAGCTTGCGTGCGTGCGTGTGGTATGTGTATGTGTGAGTAGGAGGGTGTATGTACATGGCTGTATGTATGTTCGTTGCTATGCTTGCGTTTCTCAAAGCATATCAAACAATCGTCCATCCCCTAGTTCCCTGGCCGTCCATTTAGCACATCCATTTGCCTCATTTTTCCCAATTATTCCCGCCTCCCCCCTTTCACACTTTCATCCTCGCAAAATCCCCCGCCTGTTGGCCGATTGCCTCTCCCTCCCTTCCCTTCACGCCTCCCTCTCACCCAGACGCATCGGAAGAGCTGCCAAAGTCCTACGTTACGACAATTAAACAACAAAAAGCAGCATGATTACAGTCACTTTCACCCTCACCGCCGGGGAGTCCGAGGCGCGTGGGGCGGGGCCTCCGCGGACGCCGGCCTTTGTTTGCTATTTTTTCTAAGGGATCACCAAACCGCTCGCGTTGCGGGGACGAGGAGGGTATTTTTGCTTTCACTTGCGGTTATTTCGGCCTTTGGGATGCTCCGTGTGCGTGTGTGAGGAGGGGGGGGGGGTGAGAGGATATGACCTTGTTGGTATGTTTTTTTGGTGTTTTCTTCTTTTTCTTCTTCTTCTATGGCACGATTTGGTGACCGTGCGTGAATGTGTGGTACTATATATATATATATATATATATATATATATATATATATATATATATATGTATATATATATATTGTTTGTTTCTTCATACTCCTTAACGTATGCGTCCCGTTCCTATTCCTTGGATCCTTCCCGTAAAATCCTACGTCTCTCGAGGCCGACCTCCTTTCCCCTGCGACAGCCCGTCGTGACCTATCATTTCCCACGCGTCTTCCCCCCCCCCCCCCCGAAAACACCCCGGGGAGGGCAAGTCGCCGACAGGCCTTGCCTTGCTACTAAATTTTCCTTGTTTTTCTTGTTTGTCGCTCCCCTTCTGTTTTCATTTCTTCTCTTTCTTAATTTATCGTTCCTTGTTCGTCCTCTTGCTCTTTGCTTGACTGTGTCTTATTCATCCTCCTCTTCTCCTTTTCCTTCCATTCTCTCTGTCTTCTCTTTCTTATCTCACTAACTACTTTTCCCTCAAAAGCCTTTCCTTCTCTTCTCGTTTCTCTCCTTCCATCCCTGCTCCTTGCCTACTGCCTTATCTCTCCTTTTCCTTCTTCCCTCTCCTCCTCTTCCTCGCCCCTCCCCCGCCCCATCCTTCTCCCTGTCCCCCTCCCTTTCCCCCTCCCTCTTCCTCTCCCTCTTCCCCTCCCTCTCCGTCTCCCCCTCTCTCTCCCTCTTCCCCTCCTCTCCGTCTCCCCCTCCCTCTCCCTCTCCCCGCCCCCTCCCCCTCTTTCTCCCTCTCCCCTCCCCCTCCCTCCCTCCCTCCCCTCCCTCTCCTTCCCTTTCCCTCTACATCAAGTGTGTGGTAGGGTAGGATGGGCGGGGGGGGGGGGTTGAGTACCAGAGTACACCGTGTTTAACAAAGTAAAAGGGACTCGCTCTCAGAAAATGACAAGGCGGCCGATCCCCCGCTTTCCGCTTGTCTTCCTCCTCCTCATTTCTTTGACTTCCAACTTCTCTCTCTCTCTCTCTCTCTCTCTCTCTCTCTCTCTTCTCTCTCTCTCTCCTCTCCTCTCTCTCTCACTCTCCTCTCTTCTCTCTCCCACTCTCCTCTCTTCTCCTCTCTCTCTCTCTCTCTCTCTCTCTCTCCTTCTCTCTCTCTCTCTCTCTCTCTCTCTTCTCTTCTCTCTCTCTCTCTCTCTCTCTCTTCCTCCTCTCTCTCTCTCTTCTCTCTCTCCTTCTCTCTCTCTCTCTCTCTCTCTCTCTCTCTCTCTCTCTCTCTCTCCTCTCTCTTTCTTCTCGTCTTCTCTCTATCTCTCTTTCCTCCTATTTCTCTTTCATCCGTCTTTCCACATCTCTTTTTCTTCTCTCGCACTTCCTCCTTTCTCTTTCTCTCTCCTTTACTTCTCTTCTCGTTCGCCTTCCTCTCTTTTCTTGTTTTTTCTCTCAATTTTTTCTCTGCACCCTCTTTATCTTGACTATACAAGGGTCCATATTGTTCGCGGTTCGTTTATTTTCGGTTATTCGGAGGTGTCTAGCCTCTCGGCGTCTTTTTTGTTTTTTTCGCTTCTCTTGTCTTCTCTCTCTGTCTTCTTTTTCTTTCTTTCCTCTCTGTCTTCCTCTCTCTATCTTCTCTTCTCCTCCCCCCTCTCTCTCTCTCTCCTCCTCTCTCTCTCTCTCTCTCCCTCTCTTTCTCCCTTCCTTTTTCTCCCTCTCCCCTTCCCCCTCCCTCCTTTTCCTCCTTCCCTCCCTCTCCCTCTCCTCCTTCTCCCTCTTTCTCTTAAACGTCAAAGGCAAAGAATCGAGACAGTGCTGATGAAGACATATCGAAACAGAAATCGGACAGCTTGAATCGTTTCCCTTGGTGAGTTTGGAAAGAGAAATGGCCCAGATAAGGCGCTGCAGTAAATGCTCTCGAAGGGCGTGTTGCCTCCACCTTCAGGCATTTAGACGCCCTTCTTGCCGAGGTCGCGTGATAGCGGTCGAGCACGGGAAAAGGGATTTAGCAAGCTATGAACGGGGGGGGGGGGGGCAAGCAATAAAAAAGGGAACACACATTCACACGCTCGCATGTACGCACACACACAACACACACACACACACACACACACACACACACACACACACACACACACACACACACACACACACACACACACACACACACACACACACACACACACACACACACACACACACACACACGCACATAAAAAGCGCTCACAGTGTAAAGAGAAAAGATAAAAAGGCAGCATTCAATCGCTCGCCAAAGTGGAAAGGTGGTCAGACATGTAAAACTCTTCAAAGATTTTTCGATTCGCGAATAATGAATGGCATAGCTTGGAGCCATTCTCTTCCTCCTCTTTTATTCTGGTTCTCCTTCCCTTCCTTTCGCCCTCTTACTCTTTCTCTCGACACTTTGGTCTTGTTTTCTCTGTTTATTCTCTCTCTCTCTCTCTCTCTCTCTCTCTCTCTCTCTCTCTCTTCTCTCTCTCTCTCTCTCTCTCTCTCTCCCTCTCTCTCCTCCCTCCCAGCACTCCAATAAAAACATCACGCAGATGACGGCTCCAAAGCGAGAGGCGCTGAGTGACGTGCTGGCGGTTCCCTTAATTTGGGTCAAGTCAAGCCTGGCCATTTACTTATCACGATTACCTGCATAGATTTCCGTCATAACCTCATGGATCAGTGTCACTATAATCTGCACTTTCTCCCCCTTTTCACTATCACGTCCAGTATTACTTTCACTCTCTGTGGCACTGTTGTTTTCACCATCACCTGAAGAGGCACTGTCATCTTCATGATCACCTCCAGAATTATTATAGTCGTCACCATCACTATCGTTTTCAAGTGCTTCCACCGTCTTCACCATTACCGCAAGCGTATCAAATTCACCATCATCCATTTTTACCATTAGCTCGACCATTGCACTTACCCTGAGAAGTATCATATTCACCATCATTTCAAGCATCTATATTGTCTTAACCATCACCTTCAGTTTAATTTTCATTTTCACCTATCGCCCCCCCCACCCACCTTCCTTCGCCGGCCAACCCGTGATAATCATCAAGTAGCATCAGATATTCAAATAAAGGAATACGATTTGAATGAAATGGGTTTCGATTAACACTCGGCCGCCTGTGGATGGCTTTCAGGTAAGGGGGGGGGGCACAGGCTTTCTCTTTCCCTTCCTCCTATTTTATTGTTCTTTCTCCGGTTCCTTGGTTCTGCTTGAGAGAAAAAGGGCAATTTGAGAAGGCCATTTGCAGAAGAGTTTACGCTGTCACTTTCGTTCAGTGGGGTTCATGCTTGTCTCGCCGTGCAAGTGCTCAGCGTTCGCGTCCGCGGTTGGTATCAGGGAAAGGCATCAAGGCAGGCAAGAGAGGCATTGTCTAATCCAAGGTTTTGTAAGATTTTTCTGTGGATGAGATTGTCAGATCATATCAAATCTCTCTCAGAGTCTCTCTCTCTCTCTCTCTCTCTCTCTCTCTCTCTCTCTCTCTCTCTCTCTCTCTCTCTCTCTCTCTCATATCTCTCAGATCTCTCTCTCTCTCTCTCTCTCTCTCTCTCTCTCTCTCTCTCTCTCTCTCTCTCTCTCTCTCTCTCTCTCTCTCTCTCTCTTTCATATCAAATCTCTCTCAGAGTCTCTCTCTCTTTCTTTCTCTCTCCCTCCCTCCCTCTCTCTCTCTCTGTCTCCTTCTCGAAAAACATCATCGTAAACCGTCTGTAAAATCTCCATAACAACCCTAACGGAAGCACCAAACAGCTCTTTTCTCTCCTGGATAAAAGAAATAAAAAAAATTATCGACATGAAACGATAATGAGGATATCCAGTAACCCAGCTCGCCTCGGGGGATTGGAAGCTGCCACTCAGGCCGTAATTATCCGTGCTGGAATTATCGAATCAGCTCGTTTGCTTTCTTTAAGGGCAAGCCACGAGCGCAGACGAGTCTCTCTTACACGACCCGGGGTTAGTGGGGGGGGGGCGTTCCCTAATTTCCTTAATTCTGTAATTTTCTCTCTTTCTTTTCCTGTGTTCTGTTATATTTATTCGATTTTCTTTTTCGAGGAAGAACCCAAAGTGAGTGATTGCCGGAAAATATGTCATTAGTGATAACCATTCCATAAATCGTATAACAGTGGTAATAGTGATAAATATAATAAAGATAATAATGATGATAGTAATGATAACGATAATAAGAACAAAAAGATAATTGCAATGATAAAGATAATAATGATACAACGTAATAGAGACGTTAATGCTAATTATAATCGTAATATGATAATATCAACAACAAAAATAATTGAAACAAAACTCGGCCCCTGAGCCTAGGCCGCGTATCGGGGAAGAAGTAGAGGAGGAGGAGAAGGAAGAGGAGAGGGGGCATGAGGGAAGAAGTAGAGGAGGAGGAGGAGGAAGAGCACAAGGGGAGAGAGCGGGACGAGGGAAGAAGAGGGAGGAGGAGGAGGAGAGGGTGGAATGAGTAATAGAGAGAGCAGGAAGAGGAGAGGGTGGAACGAGGGAAGAAGAGGAGGATTGTTATCATCAACAGCAGCGACACCATCCTTCGGGTGCATATATAAGGATGCTTTTCATCATTTACATGTTCATCTCAAAGAACAAGAGAAACGTTGTTGACGAGGGATTTTGAGTGTAGCACATACAAATGATGACTTTTATATAATTATTAATCCAGGCATTTGGCATAATTCTAGAATGATAGTTTACACCGAATAGTAAAATAAGTGAAGATACTTTGAGTGAAGAATTTACTTTTGCCAGTGGTTTAAACAGCGAGACTAATCAAGCACGACAGGAGCGCACTTTCCAAGCATTGCCGCTGCTGCTTTTTCATGCACGACGCGGTTGTTAGACGGCTATTAGTGCTTGCAACATCCTTGCAAGAACGATGGACAAAGACAGAGGGTATGACAGTGACAGACTTGCATTAAGGAGTAGGCACCATACTCAAACGTGGAACACGCCCCACACACACACACACACACACACACACACACACACACACACACCAAACACACACACACACACACACACACACACACACACATATATATACACATACACACATACATACAGACATATACATAGGCTACTCATATCCCAAATCCCAACCAACATATGCCTTCGAAGCAACGCTTGTTTTTCCCCGATTTCAAAACGAGACCAGGTGATATTGAAGAAAATGATGACGAAGAAGATAATGGTGATGGCAGCCCATCTCATTCTCAACCTTGAGTATCGGGCAGACGTGGAATTAAAGTCTGTATCATTTTATTATTATTGCGAATTCCGTGGTTTAGTCAGACGCGTTACATGATGGAGTGACCGGCGGAGGGAACGCGGGCTCGTAAGGGTGTCTGGGCTGTGATGAAAGCGAGGACTTTCGCTCTTATTATTCGTGAAAGCGTATTTTGTTGAGGTGAAAATTGTTACAAATTGTTATTTTTTTTTATTCTTTCTTCGTTTCTAAATGTTTTTTAAAGGGTATTATTGGTGGTAGTGAAGATGGGGTCAGATGCGGGAATATAGACCTTGCAGACTGATGACTGGGTGTCTTCAGGATATTCTTATTACCGTCTTAATGAGCGTTTTTCTTGTATGGTTATAATTATTGCTGATAATGTTATTATTCTTATTATTATTACTATTGGTATTATTGTTGTTACCATCATCATCATCATTATCATCGTCATCATCAATTATCTTCGTCATCACTATAATCATTATTATCATTATTAATACAATTGTTTTGTTATTGTTCGTGGTGATGGCGCTTATTATAGTTGTTATTATTATTATTATTATTATTATTATTATTATTGTTGTTGTTTTGAGCTCCAATCTCATTACCAGTTGTAGCAGTGGTGATCACAACGATGGTAAAATAGTATCGGTAAAGACAAACGATGTATCTGCGTGTATAACTGTGTCCGTGTGTGTGTGTGTGTCCATGTGTGTGTGTGTGTGTGTGTGTGTGTGTGTGCGTGCGTGCGCGCGTGTGCATGCATGTGCGTGCGTGCAGGCGCCTCGAATAAAGTCATTAAATCACAACCGCCATTACAATTAGCAGCGTTACCAATGTCCTCAGTCCCATTAGGGCAGCCACCACAGCGTTGCCAATGTCTCCTAACCTTGAACGGATATGATCCCACTTTAATGATACAGAGCATCCGATTCTATTATAAAAATCTGTAATTGCGAATCCAGATCATTACATCGAATTGAAAATGTCATGAACCCAGCTTTTAGACCTTCATTTTTTTCGGTAACTTCCATTATGATATAATATTCATTTCGAATTACAGTTGCGGTTATTTATTCATTATACTTAATCATCTTTACCAAGATTATCATTATTATTGTATCTTATTGTGGTTCGCCTTCATCATCATCACTATCACCGTCACTATCCGGGCATCACCTCCCTCCTTCCCCTCCTCCCTCTTCCTACTTTCCCCTCCACCTCTCCCTCCCTCCCTCTCCACCTCCTCCCCTTCCTCCACCTCTCCCTCCCTCCCTCTCCACCTCCTCCCCTTCCTCCATCTCTCCCTCCCTCACTCCCCGAAAGCCTCCTACCCTCCCCCTCCCCCTCCCCTCCCTCCTTCCCTCCCCCCTCCTTCCCCTCCCTCCTCCCTCCCCCTTCCCTCCCTCTTCCTCCCCTCCCTCCTCCTTCCTCGCCCTCCTCTTTCCCTCCCTCCTTTTCCTTCTTCCTTCCCTCCTTCCTTCCCCCTTCTCCCTCCCTCCTCCTCCCTCCTTTCCCTCCTCCTTTCCCTCCTTCCTTCCTTCCTTCCCTCCTTCCCTCCCTCCCTCCCGCCTTCCCTCCCTCCCCTCCCTTTTCCTTCCCTCCCTTCCCTCCCTCCTTCCTTTCCTCCCTCCTTCCCTCCCTCCTTCCCTCCCTCCGCCACAACAAAGCGGCGTGACTGACTCGGCCACTTTCCCCTGCGCTGACCTGGCTTCGATCCCCCGCCGCCGGGGTCCGGCCGGCGCGGGCGGCGGGCGGGACCCTTGGCTGCTTATCTCCTTTTCTGTTTTTATTGTTAGTATGATGTTGGTGGTTATTGGTATTGTTGTTATTGTTACTGTTATTGTTATGATTATTATCATTGTTGTTGTTGTTGTTATTATTATTGTTATTGTTATTATTTACTCATCTCTCTCTCTCTCTCTCTCTCTCTCTTCACTCTCTCACTCTCTGTCTTTTTCTCTCTTTAGATGTACAGACAGATAGATACATCCTTGCATAGATATGAATATAAGTATAGATTTAAATTCCAGTCTATCTTCATTTTTTGCGTGTGTGTGTTTTTCCTTTCTGTTTTTTCTTTCCATTTTTCTTTCTCCTTGGTTTTTGTTTTGTTTTATTTTTCCCCTTTTTTCTTTTTCTTTATCTTTTTATTTCTCTCTCTATTATATATCACCCTCACTACATGGCCCTTTGCGTACGCCTCATCTAGATGTTACCCGTC
>NC_051391.1:57316426-57318384 GCF_015228065.2 Penaeus monodon
GTTTTGTTATCTTTGTTATTGCTGTTGTTCTTAGTATTATTGTTTTTATTAGAATTTATTATCATCATCGCCACCACCAGCATCATTCTTAATAACATCATTGTTATTGTTATTATTATTATTATTGTTGTTGTTGTTGTTGTTGTTGTTATTGCTGCCGTTGTTGTTATCGTTATTGCTGTCTTTGTCACTATTAAAGTTTGCTGTTGTCTTTGTTTATGTCCCCATACTTATTCGGGGAGGGGGCCCTGATTTGTTTCTCGATGCCCCGGTGCCCTCTGCAGCGGCTAAACCTCGCCCGCCGGGAACACCACCGAGACACCATCATTCTCACGCCATCATCATCACCCGGCAAGCGTCACAGCCGTCTACTTTTTCCGTAAACGCACTTCATCCTTTCCCTTGAAGGTGGAATGGGGGAAAAAGGAGTATTTAAAGAGGAGAGAAGGATAAAAAAGGGGGGAAAAGGGGAAGGGGAAAAAGGGGGAAAAGGGGGGGAGGGGAGGGTGGAAAAGAAAAAAGGGGAAAAAGATAGGGAAAAAGAGAAAGGAAAAGAATGGAGGAGGGGAGACAGAAAAAAAAAAAGAAGAGGAGAGAGGAAGAACGAAGATAATTTAAAGAAGGTGAGAAAAAAAAGAATAAAAGGACAAGAAAACAAAAAGAAGAAAGGGGGGAGAGAGGGCAGAGAAGAGAGAGGAGAGGAGAAGAGCGTAGAGGATAAGGTGAATAGGAACAGAGGAGAAGGAGGCAGGGGACAGGAGCGGAGCCGAGAGGGCGAGAGGGAGGAGAGCGAGAGGGAGGAGGGCGAGAGGGAGGAGGACGAGAGGGAGGAGGACGCGTGGGTCGGGCGAATCGTAGGCGACCTTCTGCGACCTTTAACGGGCCGGACGCGAGGGCTGGGTACGCCGGGGGGAGGGGGGGAAGGGTGGATGGGCAATGGGGAAGTGGAAGAGTAGGAGGGGAGGGGGCGATAAGGAAGGAGCAGGGGAGGGAGGAGGGGCGTAGGGTGGATGGGCAGTGGGGATAAGGAAGGGGAAGAGGGAGAAGGGGGAGGGGGAAGGGAAGGGAAGGGGAAGAGGAAAGAGGGATAAGTTCAGGGTGAAGGGAAGGGGAGGGGAAGAGGGTAGAGAGATAAAGGGAGGGGGAAGGGGAGGGGGGAGGTGATGCCGGCGCCCTATAAGGCCCGAGCCGGAAGGGGGCGCGAACCAACCCCAAGAACCGGTTCCTGTGGACGGTTCTCGGCCGAATCCGGTGTCATTCCGCCTCGCCGTTCGGCCTTCGTTGCCTCCGAGCGTCGGGAGCAATGGCAATGGGGAAAAGTAATGGTACTGAGGGCGGGGCAGGAATAATGGTCAAGAGGAAAGCAACAATATATTTTTTTTTGCATTATTTCCGTCTCGTTAGTCCTTACGGGTTTTGCAGAGAGGTGAAGGTTATGGAGCTGCAACGAACGGACGACCGAACCGCATTATTATTCGGTGCGGTTTATTTTGCTCTGCTAGAATGTGTTCAAACGCTGTCGTGCATCACTAGGCAATAAGCTCTCTCTCTCTCTCTCCTCTCTCTCTCTCTCTCTCTCTCTCTCTCTCTCTCTCTCTCTCTCTCTCTCTCTCTCTCCTTCTCTCTTCCTCCTCCTCCTCTCCTCCTCCTCCCCCTCCTCCTCCTCCTCCTCCTCCCCCTCCTCCCCCTCCTCCTCCCCTCCTCCTCTCCTCCTCCCCTCTCCTCCCTCCTCCCTTCTCCTCCTCCTCCTCCCCCCCTCCTCCCCTCCTCCTCCCCCTCCTCCTCCTCCTCCTCCTCCTCCAGCAAGGGGAGAGCAAGATCGGGCCGGGGCGCCGCTCGGGTGAACGCCCCAGTGCTCACGCCGAGAGTACATCGGAAGTCCTTATCCCGCCGGGGAGCACACAGCGCGCGAAGGAGCTCCGTCGGTAGCTCTCCGGAGCGCCGGCCGTTTGGATTCG
>NC_051391.1:57318484-57328359 GCF_015228065.2 Penaeus monodon
AACCCCAAAAAAAACAATGGGTTGGTTTTTTTGGTTTGTTGTTGGGGTGGGGTGGCGGCGCCCCTCTCCTCCCGCGGCGCCGCCCCCTCCTCCTCCCTTCCCTCCGCCTCGGGGGACGCCTGCCGTCCGCCCCCCCCTTCCCCCTTTTTCTCTCCCTCTCCTCCCCCCCTTCTCTCCACTTCCCCTCCCCCCTCCCTTCAGGTCCACCCTTCTGCTTCTCTCCATCTCTCCCTCTCTCCGTCTCTACCTCTCTCCCTCTCTCCCTCTCTCCCTCTCTCCGTATCCTCGTCTCTTCCTCTCTCTCTCTCTCTCTCTCCTCTCTCTCTCTCTCTCTCTCTCCTCTCTCTCTCCTCTCTCTCCTCTCTCTCTCTCCCCCTCTCTTCCTTTCTCTCCATCTCCCCCTCTCTCCATCTCTCCCTCTCTTCCTCTCTCCCTCTCCGTCTTCCCCCCCCTCTCCCGTTCTCCCTCTTCCCCCCCCCCCCCCCCCTCTCCCCGGCTTGGTCGAAGGGGAATTTGCTGGAAATGAGAATCTTGTAAAATGGACGGATTTGCTTGGATCACGTGATATAAAACCGGGGGGGGGGGAGGGGGGAGGGGGGGGGAGGGGGGATGGAAATGATTACATTAATGATAGATTGGGATGTTGCTGTCCGGCGGCGCCTGTTTTTAAAGGTCTCTCTTCCTCTTCCCTTCTGTTTCTCGTTTATTTGTTTGTTTCTTCGTTTATTAATCTCTTGATTCTTTGCTCTTTTTTCTCTTTAATTGGTTTTATTGCTTTATCATGTCTTTGTCTTTTCCCCTTCTTTCCTCGTCTGTAAAAGCAAATGCCTCTTTCATTTCTTCCTTTCAAACGGTTTTTAGATGAAGTGAAATGAAATTAACAAAAAAAACAAACCCTAATGAAGCCATTTTACCGAAAACAAGTGATAAACATATCCCCTCCCTCCCCCCTCCCCCCTCCTCTCCCCTCCCCCTCCCCTCCCCTCCCCTCCCCCTCCCCCCCAGTCTCCTGACCAAGCCCGTGGGAGTCCTGGAGCCCGCTGGGACCCCCCTCCCTCCCCCTCCCCCCCCCTCCTCACTCATGCTCTTATTATTTTTATCCTTCTATCTCTCCTTCTCTTCGTCTTTCGCCTTCTCACTTCTCGTGGTTTCTCTGCCTTTTGTTTTCGTTCTCTACCTCCTCTCTCTCTCTTTCTTCTTTCTCTTTTATTTTCCTTTCTACTCCTGACTTCTTCCACGTTCTTCTTATTCCTTTATTCCTCCTTCATCATCATCGCTCTCCTTCTTTCTTATTTTTCTTCTTCTACGTCTTCCTCTTCCACACTCCTTCTCTGAGAGAGAGAGAGAGAGAGAGAGAGAGAGAGAGAGAGAGAGAGAGAGAGAGAGAGAGAGAGAGAGAGAGAGAGAGAGAGAGAGAGAGAGAGAGAGAGAGAGAGAGATGGAGAGAGACAGACAGACAGACAGACAGACAGACAGACAGACACAGACAGACAGACAGAACAGACAGACAGACAGACAGACAGACAGACAGACAGACAGACAGACACAGACAAGACAGACAGACAGACAGACAGACAGACAGACAGACAGAGGTAAAACGCTCTCGAAGGCAGGGGAGAAGGCAACGAGAAACGGCTCCCTCGACAAACGCCAGCTGAAGGGATAAGCGTCACTTTTGGAAAGAATTTTTGAAAAGAATCCGCCGTTGATTTATGCGACGCCCATAGAGAGTTTTTAAAAAGAATTCCACGCTATTTTATATCCTATTGAAGTGTCAAAAGGGAGCGAAAAGAAAAAAAACAGAGTTGGGAAAAGAACTGAACTAGGGAAAGTGAAAA
The DNA here is from genome assembly GCF_015228065.2 of Penaeus monodon. Lineage (NCBI taxonomy): Eukaryota > Metazoa > Arthropoda > Malacostraca > Decapoda > Penaeidae > Penaeus > Penaeus monodon. The sequence goes on from NC_051391.1 coordinate 57,320,323, forward strand.
GAAAGGTTGGCAAGAGATAATTTTTCATAGCCGGGATGGGAGTCGCGACGCCAAGCTATGAGGTTGTGAGCAGATTTACGACAAGCGAAGCATTCCGGTAATTCTGTTGTAGTTACAGAAAACAGTAAAGATCAGAAATCATAGGCGATTCTAATAGATCCCTCTGACTTTTTTCAAGCTTGATGCTCAATTGTAAGAACTTTGGGGATATGAATTTTAGATTTTTGTAACGTCCTTTCCTCACCTTGAAGCGAAATATTTTAAAGAAAACAAATGAAAAAAGATGAATAGAAAAGAGTCTTCCCAAGGACAGGATTTTTGCATACGGCGTCATGCAGGCCGGCCAGGTCATGCAGGACAGAGCCCCCTCCCCCCCTCCCCCATGTCCGTCGCCCGCGGGCTGGGGGATCACAGGGGGCAACACCCTCCCGCGCAGGACTCGAAGGATGCCTCGAGGAACGTATGAGAGGGAGGGAGAAGGAGGAGGGGGAGAAGAAGAAGGAGAAGGAGAGGCAGAAGGAGAGGGAAAGGGAGAAGGAGAAGGAGAGGGAAAGGGAGAAGGAGAAGGAGAGGGAAAGCGAGAAGGACAGGGAGAGGGAGAAGGAGAAGGAGAGGGAAAGGGAGAAGGAGAAGGAGAGGAAGAGGAAGAAGGAGAAGGAGAAAGAGAGAAGAGAGAAAAAAGGGATGATTACGGTCCTTGGCGCAGGCGAAGGAATCAAAGAAAACGAGCCTCGAGGCAGATAAAGAAAACGGGAACGGGCAGCGTGGCTTCGGGGTTGTCGAAGGCACGAAGCCCCCTAAGGGCGTAGCCACACGCTGGATTTGGGGGGTTGGAGGGAGGTTAACATGCTAGAATCTACTAGAACAACCGCCACCCCCTACCATCAGCCACTTCCCCCACCCTCATCTTCCTGCACCCTTAATCTACGCTTCCCCTTACCCACCTCTGCCTCAGATGTGAGATTAAGGGAGGAAGGGAAGCGAGCGATAGAGAGAAAAAAGGTAAATGGGAAAAAAAAGACGAGTTCAGAAGAGAGACACGAACCGGCGATAAAAGGCAAGAAGCAAAAGAAAAGAAGAGAGAGAGAGAGAGAGAGAGAGAGAAGAAGAAGAAGAAGAAGAAGAAGAAGAAGAAGAAGAAGAAGAAGAAGAAAGGCGGAAAAGGAATAAAAGGAAGACAAGCAGACAGAATAACAATGCAAATTAGCCTGTAGGTTTGTATGTAAACACAAATGCTCTCCCGTGTTGTTGACATGCGGTAGACGGGAGGTGAGGGCGAGGGATAAATGATAAATTGCTTAAATAGAAGGAGAAAGTAGAAGAGGAGGCTGGGGAGAGAAAGGAGAAAAAACAAGAAAGTATCGAACGGTGAATAAAGGAAATTCAGTGATGAAAATGTAGTACCTTTTTGCGTATCAAAGGACTGTACTGATTGTGACGGAATTTTACACGTTATAAAGACGATGTTGAAGTATGATGAAATAGATGTTGATTATCATGCAGATAATAATGACAATAACGACCGGATGATTGGAATATAATTGTACTGGTAATTAGAACAAGAATAGTTTGTGTAATGATATTTGCCTTCGGGGAACTGACAAAGAGTTAGGTTCCCTGCGTCTCGTCATCATATTCATCCCCTTTTGAGAGAAAAAAGAAGATAAAAAACAGATCTTAGGGCATTTGTACCCTTAAGAAGAAATCGATAGATGTTGAGATGGCAGAACGCCCACCCCGCCTTGTTCCCCGCCCCTCCCTTTTTTCGTGGGCGTAGACGCAGCCACAGCATCCCGCACCTTGGGCTGGATGGGTATCTGTGGCCGCGTTGAAATCCCCGCCCGTGTGACGTTCTATCTGTCTCTCTCTCTCTCTCTCTCTCTCTCTCTCTCTCTCTCTCTCTCTCTCTCTCTCTCTCTCCTCTCTCTCGCTCTCCGCAAGCTATATCTCTCTCTCTCTATCTCTCTCTTCACTCGCTCTCTCTCTCTCTCTCTCCTCTCTCTCTCTCTCTCTCTCTCTCATCTCTCTCCTCTCTCTCCTCTCCTCTCACTCTCTCTCTCTCTTCTCTCTCTCTCTCTTCTCTCTCCTTCTCCTCTCTCTTCTCTCCTCTCTCTCTCTCTCCTCTCTCTCTCTCTCTCCTCTCTTCTCTCTCTCCCCCTCTTTCTCTCTCTCTCTCTCTCTTTCTCTCTCTCTCTTTCTCTCTCTCTCTCTCTCTCTATCCCTCTCTCTTCTTCCTCTCTCTCTTCCTCTCTCCTTCTCTCTCTCCTCTCCTCTCTTTTTCTCTCTCTCTTTTCTCCTTCTCTCTCTCTCTCCTCTCTCTTTCTCTCTCTCTCCTCTCTCTTTCCTCTCTCTTTCTCTCTCTTCTCTCCCTCTCTCTCTCTCTCTTCTCTCCCTCTTTTCTTCCTCTTTCTCTCTCTCTCTCTCTCTTCTCTCTCTCTCTCTCTCTCTCTCTCTCTTCTCTCTCTTTTCTCTCTTCCCTCTCTCTCTCTCCCTCTCTCTCTCTCTCTCTCATCATCACCAAACGCGCTGTGTTGTCTAATGGGCCTACTTCCACGGTTTGGCTTTAGATTTTTGATGAGTTTATTATGGTAATGAGGTTCTCCCGCTGCCATGGCTAACTGGCCGCCTTTGTCTGTGTTCAGGACGCGCCTCTGGATGGACTGATAAATTACGGGTATCTATATGTTTATATAACTATATCTATATCTAACTATATGTATACACACACACGCACACGCACACGCACACGCACACGCACACGCCACCACACGCACTCACACCCACACAACCACACACACACACATACACACACACACACACACAAAACACACCACACACACACACACACACACACCACACCACACGCACACACACACACACACATATATAATATAATAAATATAATATATATATCATATATACAGTATATATATAATATATATATATATTTATATATATATATATTATATGTGTGTGTTGTGTGTGTGTGTGTGTGTGTGTGTGTGTGTGTGTGTGTGTGTGTGTGTGCATATATACAAGTTTGTTCATTTGCTTGTTTGTTTATATATTTATTTGTTCATTCATTTATTTATTTATTTATTTATGTGTATACCATCCACACTTAACATCGCTAAAGAGCGAAGCATGAAAGAGATGAAACAAGAGAATCAAGTGAAAACCAAATAGCCAAACATGACCACGTTCCCCTGTGCAAGACCCCCCCCCCCCCCGCTTTGCATGCCCCTCTCCCCGCTTTGCATGCCCCTCTCCCCGCCTTGCAGGACGCCCTTCGGTCCGCACGCAGCCTGGGAGCAAATCACCGGCGCCGGACTCCTTCAGCGCCTCATAAAGTTGCTCCGGCGAGCCTTCGGTTGAGTCTGGTTGGCTGCTTGGGTGGAGTGGGTGTGCTTGGGCACGTCCGCCTCGCATGTACACAAAGAACAAGCACACATGCACAGGCACGTACGCAGCATGCCGGCACGTCCGTAATGCGAGGAGCGTAGGCCATCGTGACGCCAAGTTGTGTCGACTCCGGGCCTCCGTGTTGTGTTGCGTAATGTTTTTTTGTTTTAGTCTCTCCTCCCTTCTGTTGTTTGTATGTTGGGTGTTTTACCGAAGTATGTCAGTTTATTTTCTTGTCTTTCCGTATGTGACGTTTTTTTGTTTTTTGTTCCAGGTAAGCGGGGAATAAACGAAACTCGGGTCGGCGAAACAGGATACGTAAGTAAGGAATATATTCTTCCAATTAATTTTATGCTGATTTGACGAGAATTATCTTGCGGAAAAACAATGTTATATTACAATGAGAACAGAATATATTACAATATACTCAAACAACACGTAGAACAGTTCAATTTGTGAGTTTGAATACGAAGGATAAATCTGAATTTGTAATTTCTTGCTCGACCTTGTGTGTGTGTGTTTGTTTTTATAGAATCGAAGGCAGTGTGGCGTATGAATACCTGGGCCTCGAAACGAGCGCCTCGTACACCGGACTGTGAATCACAAGCAGTCCAAGACAGCGCAGTAAAACAGCGAATACTTTTTAAATAAAGCAGAATGTTATTTTTTTGTACCTTTTATTTGATTTTCTGCTTTCGTCTTCAACTTCTTTTTCCTCCTCCTCCTCCTCCTCCTCCTCCTACTTCTCCAGCTCTTTTTCTTTCTCTACTCTCCTTCTCAGCATCATTATCATCATCATCTCTACCTCTTCTCCATTTCCCGCACCTCCTCCTCCTCCCCCTCTCCCTCCTCCTCCTCTTCCACCACCTCCTCCTCCTCCTCCTCCTCCTCCTCCTCCTCCTCCTCCTCCTCCTCCTCCTCCTCCTCCCCTCCTCCCCCTCCCCCCCTCCTCCTCCCCCCCTCCTCCTTCCCCCTCCTCCTCCCCCCCCCCTCCTCCTCTATATACATGGCCGAAGGATGGGGTCGCAGGCTGCAGCGGCACGGTCGCGGGCGCGGCCCAGCATCGCCTTGGCTCCCAGCAACAGTGCGGTTTATGACGTCATCGCTGACAACAAGCGCTGCTCACTTTCCAGCACATCGCGTGGGCACAATAACTGCAGACTGCTGATAACAATTGACGCTGAACGACCCACGTGACGTCAGCCTCTCGTCAGCCTTCGTCAGCCATTGTCAGAGGCCTTTGTGTGTTTCATTTTCTGACTCTCTTTTCCGTGTTGCTTCCCCCTTTCGAGGCGCGAAAGAGCGAGGAGAGAAAGGGAAGCCACGATGCTGAAAGGGAGGCTTTCCTGAGGGTGGGCGGGAGGGTGACGAGGATGCAGGAAGAAAAGTGAAATGTAAAAATAAAGATAGATAAATGGATCCTTGTTAAGTACGCTGTTAACGCAATGAAGGTGTTTTATCATTATTATCACCGTCGTTTTAGTTAATAACTTTGTATTAATACTGTTATTACTGTGGTTAATGTTGTCATCAACACTGCAACTACTAATATTTCTACTAATGTGACTCCCTCTCACTGCGCCCTTCCCTCTCCCCGTTTCCTTCTCCGTCGGAAGCAAGAGCCGATCCCTATCCGTCGCCCAAACGCCAACGAGACAAATTCTCCTCCGCGCACAGCAACAGCGTCATAATGTCCGAAGACACAAAGCAGACGCGATAGATTAGTCCTTAAATATTATCGTGTTCCTATTTTAGCTTGTTCAAGTCACCTCGCGGTTTACTTAGCGATAAAGACCTCGGCCTGACAGGTTCCCGAAGGCGCACCTGGCCGATAAGCGTCTTTGGAGCGAGAGGCGGCGGGCGGCTGGCTTCTGCTCGGCCTCGCGCTCCTGCTCGGCCTCGCGCTCCTGCTCGGCCTCGCGCTCCTGCTCGGCCTCGCGCTCCTGCTCGGCCTCGCGCTCCTGCTCGGCCTCGCGCTCCTGCTCGGCCTCGCGCTCCTGCCTCGGCCTCGGCGCTCCCTGCTCGGCCTCGCCTCCTGCTCTGCCTCGCGCTCTCCTGCTCGGCCTCGCGCCTCCTGCTCGGCCTCGCGCTCCTCTCGGCCTCGCGCTCCTGTTCGGTCCTCGCACTCCTCTCGGCCTCGCGCTCCTGCTCGGCCTCGCGCTCCTGCTCGGCCTCGCGCTCCTGCTCGGCCTCGCGCTCCTGTTCGGCCTCGCACTCCTGCTCGGCCTCGCGCTCCTGTTCGGCCTCGCACTCCTGCTCGGCCTCGCGTTTCACCCAGGGCCTCACTCCTCTCACTCATGACTCATGGTCTGACCCGCGGCCTCATGGTCTTCTCCGTGGTCTCATGCGGGGATTTTATTCGTAATTCTTTCGCTTTCTCCATCCTTCTTGCCTTTGCTTTTCTTTTAATCTGTTCTCGGTTATTTCTCCTTCTTCTTCTTCCTCTTCTTTGCGTCTTATATTTTTTTCTTTATTTTATCTTTTCCTTTCTTTGTTTTTCTTTCTTGCCTGCGAAAGGAAGAAAAAACAAGATGAAGGAGAAGCAGAAGATGGAAAATTATAATAATAATAAGAAAGGAAAAATAAAAGAAAAAGAAGGAGAAGAAAAAGGAGAAGAAGACGAAGAAGACGAAGAAGAAGAAGAAGAAGAAGACGAAGAGGAAGGCTGGAGAGAGAGGAGAGCGACGAAAGGACGACTGGATACCCTTGACTAATCGTTGACCTGTGACCTCGTTCTGGTCTCGTTCTGGGAATGACTCGGCAGAAATTCGACCTTGCTCGACCGACCTTCCGAGCGTGACGGAGGGAGGGGGAGGGAGGGAGGGAGGGAGGGAGGGAGGGGGGTGGAGGGAGGGGAAGAAGGGGGAGGAAGGTGTGCAGGAAAGGAGAGGGAAGGAGGAAAGGGACGAACGAGAGAAGAAAGAGAAAGAAGTAAAAGGAAGAAAATCGAAGAAGAATCAATGCAAAAACAAAAAAGCAGAAGGAAAGAAAGAAATAAAGAATAATTATAACGCCAACAAGGAGAGGCGAAAACCAGCACGTAGGAGGGAGAAGCAGAAAGAGCGGCGAAGGGAGAGGGTGTGAGCGCGGAAACGAGGAGATTTAAAAGCTTAGGGAGAAACTGCTTCCTTTAAGAGAGAGATAATTGGAAAATATGATCAAATGACCAACTCTTTCTTTCTTTCCATCTCTTTCTCTCTTTCTTTCTCCCCTCCCCCTCTCCCCCTTCTTCTCCCTCTCCATTTATCCCTTATGCCGCATCCCTTCCTTCCTCCTCCTTACTTTCCCCACTCCGTCCTCACCCTCTGCACTGCCATCTCCTCCCCCTTTCTCTGCTCTCCCTCCCCTCCCCACCCCTCCCCTCCCCTCCCATTCCCATTTTCCCTCCCCACCCATCTTTTCCCTCCCCTCCCCTTTTCTTCTCCTCCTCCTCCTCCTCCTCCTCCTCCTCCTCCTCCTCCTCCTCCTCCTCCTCCTCCTCCTCCTCCTCCTCCTCCTCCTCCCCCTCCTCCTCCTCCTCCTCCTCCTCCTCCTCCTCCCCTCCTCCTCCTCCTCCCCCTTCCTCCCTCCCCCCTTCCTCCTCCTCCCTCCCCCACCCGCAATCTCCCTCGGAAGCAGCCCCGTCAGCTGTCCGATCCGCGAAGAACGTCATCATCCGAGCGGGTCTTGTGTCCCGGATGAAGGGCCCAAATAAGCGAGCGTCGGAGTTTATAAATTCGATGTCCAGAAAGATTTGATGGAGATATATGATTTGTGTTTGCGTGTGGGCGTGGGTGGGCGTTTATGGTCTCGGGGTATCTCTTTGCGCTTGCACGGTGTGTGTGTGCGTTGGTGTGTTTGTGTGTGTGTGTGTGTGTGTGTGTGTGTGTGTGTGTGTGTGTGTGTGTGTGTGTGTGTGTGTGTGGGTGTGTTTGTTTGTTTGTGTTTGTGTGTGTGTGTGTGTGTGTGTGTGTGTGTGTGTGTGTGTGTGTGTGTGTGTGTGTGTGTGTGTGCCTGTATGTGTGTGAAAATCTTAAAGCACGATATTCTCATAATATTTACAAAATTCAGCATCGCTGTCATCATTATTCTTACTTAAAGGACATTTAATCCAATTTGGGCGGGGATTATTCAGCTATTATACGAAGGACTTATTCATATGCTGTTCGCAGTAATGTAAATATGCCAGACGAGTGCAAACTTATACAATGTGTTAATTAAGCTACATGCTTTGTTTACCATAGTTATGCCTTGAAAACACACACGCGTCCGTTTTCTCTAATGAACTTGTAAGATCACTTTCCCTTATTGCGTTTTCTATGTAGTGCTTGTTTTCCTTCGCAAATATTCAGTAAACTAAGTGCATCCAACCATTTAAAGACAGAGGGAGAGAGGAAGGATTTTATATAGAGAGGAAGATGTGTGTGTATATAGAGAGGGAAGAGACAAGGATAAGAAGCGAGACATAATTTCCCTCCCCCTCCACCTCTCCTCTCTCTCGAGCGTTCATGCAGAAAGTGCCTCCCAGGGGCGTCTCTCGGGGGCGTCCCCCAGGGGCGTCCCCCAGGGGCGTCTCTCGGGGGCGTCCCCCAGGGGCGTCCCCCAAGGGCGTCTCCCAGGGGCGTCTCCCAGGGGTTCCCCTCTCTTCCCTCGGGG
>NC_051391.1:57328459-57333459 GCF_015228065.2 Penaeus monodon
GAGAAGGAGGAGAGAAAAAAGAGTTTAAAAAAAGGAAGGGGGGGGGGGGGGGGGGGGGAAGGAAAAAAAAAAAAAAAAAAAAAGGGGGTGGCAGAACAGATGGGCGAGATAAGGAAAAGCACCGTGGCGAAAAAGGTTATGCCTGCGCCCGGGATGGCAGCGGAACTTGGGGAGAAGGGGGGAGGGGGAATGCGAGAGGGGGGAGTAGAGAAACATTGAGGGGGAGAGAGGGTTTAGAAGGAAAAGAGAGAAGGTGGAGGAGAGAAGCATTCAGAGAAAAAAATAGTAGTAAAATAAGAAGGCAGGATGGGAGAAAAGGGGGGGAAGGGAGAGTAAAAAGGAGAGAGAGGGAGTAAAAGGAAAAGGGGGAAAGAGGTAAAAGGGGGAGAGACAGAGAAGGAGTATAGAAGAAGTGGAAGAAAAGTAGAGAAGAAGTCACAGTCAGACAGTAAGTCATCGGGAAGTAGCAGTCAGACAGTATCAGCAGTCAGAAAGCAGCAGCAGAAGTCATTCAGTCAGCAGCAGTCAAAGTCAGTCAGTAAAAGTCAGCAGTCAAAAGTCAGACAGACAGTCATCAGTAGTCAGCAGTCAGTCAGAAGCAGTCAGTCAGCAGTATCAGCAGTCAGCAGCAGTCGTCAGTCAGCGACAGTCGTAGACAGTAGTCAGTCAGCAGACAGTCACATCGTCGACAGTCAGTCATCAGTCGACAAGTCAACAGTGTCCGTCAGCAGACAGAACATAGTCAGACAGCTCAGCAGCAGAAGACAACGTGGTCAGACAGCAGTCAGACAGAAGTCAGCAGCAGTCAGTCAGAAGACAGTAAGCAGACGTCAGCATTCGTCAGACAGTCAGTCAGCAGTCAGAAGTCAGTTATTCAGTCGACAGTCAGTCAGTCGTAAGTCAGACAGCAGTCAGACAGACATCATTCAGTCAGACAGCAGTCTTCAGTCACAGTCAGTCAGTCAGACAGTAATCAGACATTCAGTCAAAAGTCAGCAGAGACGTCATCAGTAGTCAGCAGCTAAATTCAGTCAGTCAGAAGTCATCAGCAGCAGCAGAAGTCATCATAGTCGACAGTCAGTCAGTCAGCGACAGTCAGTCGCAGTAAGTCGACGTCAGTCAGACAGTCCATCATCCGTCAGTAGACGGTCGGACAGTAGTCAACAGTCATCTCACAGACGCAGTAAGTCAGACAGTAAGTAAAAGTCAGCGTCGTCAGACAGACAGTAGTCAAAACAGTCAGTCACAGTCAGACGGGACAGAGGCAGAAGTCAGTAAAAGTAAGTCAGTCAGTCAGTCAGTCAGCAGATAGTCAGAACAGCATCAGTCGACAGTCGCAGTCAGTCAGACAGTCAGAAGTATTCAGTCAACAGTAAAGCAGTCAGCAGTAACAGACAGTCAGTCGGGAAGAAGTCATTCAGTAGACAGTATCATTAGTCAAGTCAGTCAGCAGAAGTCATTAGTTAGTCAGGCAGTCAGTAGTCGGGCAGAGACAGTCAGTCAGTCAGTAAGTCAGACAGTCAGTCAGTCAGTCGGACAGTCAGTCAGACAGTAAGTCGGACAGTCAGCAGAAGTCAAAAATTCAGTGACGAGTCGGGACAGAAAGGGTCAAAACAGTCAGTCATTCAGTCAGACAGTCAGCAGTCAGACAGTCAGTCAGTCAGTCAGTCAGTCAGTCAGTCAGTAAGTCAGACAGTCAGTCAGTCAGTCGGAACAGTCAGTCAGACAGTAAGTCGGACAGTCAGTCAGTCAGACAGACAGTAAGTCAGACAGTAACAGTCAGTCACAGTCAGCGACAGTTCAGACAGTCACATCAGTCAGACAGTAGCAGTCAGTCGGGTCAGTAGTCATCATCAGCAGTCAGTCAGTAAGTCAGACAGTCAGAGACAGACAGTAAGTCAAAACAGTCAGTTTTCAGAAGTCAGTCAGCAGGACAGTAAACGGGACAGTCAGTCAAAAGTAGAGTCAGACAGTTCAGTAGCAGGCAGTCAGAGAGGGGGCATTAGTCAGTAGACAGACAGTCATTAGTCAGTCAGACAGCAGTCAGAAGACAGTCAGTCAGAGAAGTCAGAAGTCAGAGTCAGGGAAGGTCAGTGGGACAGTAAGTCGAAAGTCAGTCAGACAGTCAATTAGTCAGAAGCGGGTAGACAGAGAAAAGAGGGAGAGAAGGAGAAGGAAGGAGAAGAGAGGAGAGAGAAGAAGAGGGGAAGGACGAGAGAAGGGGAAGAGAGAGAGAGAGAAGAGGAAGAGACAGAGCTAGAGAAGAAAAAAGAGAGAAAAAGAGAGAGGAAAAGAGAGAAGAGGGGGGAAGAGAGAGAGGGAGGAGAGAGAAAGAGAGAGAGAGAGAGAGGGAAGGGAGAAGGAGAAGAGAGAGGGGAAAGAGAGCGAGAGGAGAGAGAGAGAGAGAGAGAGAGGAAAAGAGAGAGAAAGAGGAAGAGAGAGAGAATGAGAAAGAGAGAGAGAGAGGGGAAAGAGAGGAGAGAGATAGAGGAAAGAGAGGAGAGAGAGAGGAAAGAGAGAGAGAGAGAGGGAGGGAGAGAGAGAGAGAGAAAGAGAGAGAGAGAGAGAGAGGGGAGGGAGGGAGGGAGAGAAAGAAAAGAGAGAGAGGGGGGAGAGAAAGAGAGAGAGAGGGGGGAGAGAGAGAGAGAGAGAGAGAGAGAGAGAGAGAGAGAGAGAGAGAGAGAGAGAGAGAGAGAGCCAGGCACAGACAGACATGCAGAAAGAGAGAACTTAGACAAACAAGCAGACAGAGCGACAGCCCGACCCGCAGCCTCCTGCCGCCTCCTGCCGGCGGCCTCCCTCCCGCAGCCGACGATCAAGGCGCCTAACGGCCCGGTTTCCCTTCTCCGCCGAGCGTCAGACCGACCGATGTCGTAGGCCTCCGCGGGGACTGTCTCGGCGGTCGATGCTATCAGAGCGAATTAGCATTATGGAAATGAGATGCGAGAGTTGAGGCAAACTTGCACATAACTTAAGGCGTGACACATAAGTTTACGATCTTCATTGGCGACTTCAGGCTCTTTTGATATTTATAGCAACTTAAAAATGTATTACATTTGTTTTATGTGCGTCTTTTTGCGTGTGCGTTTGTGCATGTATGTCTGCATGTGCTTTTTGTCGGTACACACACACACACACACACACACACACACACACACACACACAACACACACATACACAAAATATATATATATATTATATATTATATATATATATATATATATATATATATATATATATATATAATTATATATATATATATATATATATATATATATATATAATATATTATATATATATATATATATAGTGTGTGTGTGTGGTGTGTGTTGTGTGTGTGGTGTGTGTGTGTGTGTGTTGTTTGTGTGGTGTGGGGTGTGTGTGTGTATATGTATACATATATACACACACACACACACACACACCACATATATATATATATATATATATATATATATATAAAATATATAAGGAGAGAGAGGAGAGAGAGAGGAGAGAGAGAGGGAGGGGAGAGAGAGAGAGAGAGAGAGAGAGAGAGAGAGAGAGAGATTACTTTTTCATATATATACGTACATGTGTGCTGTGTCATTTATACTTTATATAGAATGTCAACTTAAAAACAACAGAGATCATAAAATGAAATTGTAAGTAAACAAGTGACTAAGGATTTTAATGTTGATAATAATGGCGATGGTAATAATAACGATTATGGCAATAATAATAATGATTGTGACAATCCCAATGATAATTATAATAGTAATGATAAAGATAATGATAATAAGAGTTATCATAATGATGATAAATTTGAATATCATTGATCATAATTTCGAGAGAGAGCCTTTGGAAATGAGCCCAGGCTCCGCCCGGCCCGTCGCCGCTTCGAAGCCCGCGCGGCACACCGCTTCGCTCGCTCGCCTCGGCACCAGAACACAGGCCAACACGAGGGCCTTTTTGCTGTTGCTGCCGCTCTTGTTGCTGTTGCTGTTGATGGTGGTGGTGGTGGTGGTGGTGGCGGTGGTGGTGGCGGTGATTGCAGGTATCATTATGATTATTTGGTGTTACATTATTTTCTGTGTTCTCTAATGTTTATGTTTCTTGTTCTCTCTTTCTCTCTCTACTCTCCTCCCACCTCCTCTCTTTCTCTCCCTCCCCCTTTCTCTCTCTCCCTCTCCCGCTCTCTCCCCTCCTTCCCCCGCTCTCCCCTCCTTCCCCCGCTCTCCCCTCCTCCCCCCCCCCTCTCTCTCTCTCTCTCTCTCTATCTATCTATCTATCTATCTATCTATCTATCTATCTATCCATCTCTGTCTCTCGATTTCTCTCTTTCTCTTTTTTTCTGTCTCTCTCTTTTTCTCTCTCCTTTTTCTCTCTCTGTCTTCTTTCCAGTTTTATATTGATGATAATTATTTCAAATTGTTGTTGAGATTTTCTTGAAGCCTCTCTTATTTCATGGGGCGTGTAGTGGAGATGAGATAGCCTGTCGTGTTTGATGATGGATTCATTTTGCTTTCTTGGGAACTGCAGTATGTGACCACCAAGCTCCATCCGCCTGCGTGGCCAGCTGTCTAGCTACTTCTCCCTTTATTTGTATATATAGAATACGTATTTTCACACACACACACACACACACACACACACACACACACACACAAAAAATATATATATATATATATATATATATATATATATATATATATATATATATATATATATATATATATATATATATTATCTCGCAGACACAGCCAAACACTTTAACGGGACGCACTTCATAGGCAGCTCACTAAAAACGCTCATCTCGATCAGTTTTATTTCGCTATAATTCTTCCTGAAGTATCATATGGTGTCAGGAGTTTCATTTGAAGGTTGAAAGATGTATCTGAGCATTATTATTGGTCTTAGGATTAGGAAAGAGAGAGAGGGAGGAGAAAGAGAGAGCGAGAGGGAAGGAGAGAAGAGGTAGAGGGAGAGCGAGAGGGGTGAGAGAGAAAGGGGGAGAGAGA